>NC_133797.1:25389739-25689739 GCF_043250625.1 Sebastes fasciatus
GTCTGAACTGAACAACCATCTCAGTGATGAAGGTGTTGACCTTTAAATAAGGTCTTATGGTAAAAGCCTCTTTACACATGGGACACTGGCACCTGTCACTAGTATTCCAGTGTTCAGTGATGCAGTTTTTGCAGAAGTTGTGTCCACATGATGTACTGACTGGATCAGTGAACACATCCAGACAGATGGAGCACAGAAACTGATCTTCAGATTGCAGATTGCTGGCAGCAGCCATATCTACACACTGAGAACAAAAGTGAAAGTATTATAACATGTTTTGTTACACATGTATTAATCATTTGTATGAAACAAATATCAAAGTATGATTACTGCAATATTGAGAAACATCATTTTTGAATTTATAGGTATTTAGGTGGGTTTAGGGTTCATTTATTTGACAAGTGTCATAAAAATGAAAAGAGTGTAACTTCCTGTTTGATTAGAGCTGTAAGTTTTGTGTTAATGCTGGTTGTTGAAACACAGTAAATATTATCAGCTGCACTCACCAGTATTTGAGTCCGTTGTTGTTGAGAAAGACCTGATGAACTCTGTTTAATATTTCTTTAGACAGAAACACAGAGACTTGTCTCGACTGCAGCTCTCTGACAAACATGCAGTTTCATTTCTGTAATGTGACGTTGAAGCTCTCCTCCTTCCAGTGTTGCTCCACCTCTTACAGCAGCTCTGTTTGTGAGGATGTGTTTCCTCCACCAGGACAGTTTTCACAAAATAAAAGTCAATCCCACATGTAAGAATACATCTTAGGGTCAGCAGAAACCAGCAGCCACTTTACAGTCCTCTACAGCTCTGCAACAGTCATACTGTCTGTCCAGATTTCAGCTCACTGTTTGTCCTGTAATGTTCTAACCTTCTCATGTAATTCTTGTATTTGCTTCGTTCCTATTAGTTGTTGCTGAATCAGACCAGGAAGTTGAGTGGTGTGTGCAGTCTATGCATGCCTTTAACAAACTCTCCTCCCTCTGATGTGTGTTGTAATGCTCACATCTAGTGGCCACAGTTGAGAAAAACATCAAACCTGTGAAAACCTTTGTGACTTTGTGGAAAAGATTCCAGTTTCAAAATAAAACACTCACACAAAAAGTTTCTTCTTCTGCACAGGATTTTATTGCAATGATGACTGATTAAATGAATAACAACATGAATGCATATCAGACATTAAAACCCAATAACCGGATCACTGAATAACTTGTAAAAATATAAACCATTAATCATTCACTTAATGCTAATTAAATGTTCAAAACCCAACAACAGCTGAAAAGATGTAGGCCTATAAAACAGAATTAAAGCTCTAATGCTGCAACTAACAATTATTTTCATTATTGATTAATCTCTTTGTGCATAAAATATCAGAAAAAAGTCACAAATGCCCATTATGATTTATAATAATCCAACGATATTTGGTTTAATATGATAGAAGGCCCAGAAACCAGCAAATAATCACATTCCAGAGGCGGGAATCTGTGACTATTTGACATTTTTGCTTTAAAAAAATTACATGAACAAATAATTGATTAATATTTGCAGATAATTTTTTCTGTTGATTGAAAAATGTACTTAAAGGGACTATTTGTAACTTTCAGAAATGCTTGTTCAGAGCGACATCTGTGGCCGTTAAGTCAACGAAAGTCAGCGTCGGGCTCGCGCTTGCTCGCTCTAAATATACCTGAACGAGCATCGCTCAAAACAGTGAGGCGACACACGTCAGCTAAAACCACAATATCATTCTATATTTCACCTGCTGGGCAGTAATGTTAGCTGACCAGACGAAGGTCTCTCCATGAATCAATGCAGATCCTAGTTTTGGCCTTTCGTGCCTCAGCCTCCCGACCAGGAACAGGGGAGACACCGGCACCTGGTCAGAGACGGCAACGTTTCTCGTTGCAGAGCCCCGTCACCTCACAAGACACGGAAAATCTCTGTTGGTCTGGAGGAGCTGTAGCATTTATTTCTGCACAAATGTCCACTGTTCATTCACTAGATATTCTCAGAGCTACTAACTCTTCTGCAGTGTGGAGTGAGCGCGCGTTCACATCTAGAGGTGGAGCGAGCTGAGAGAGAACACGCTTACTGTGTGAGTGAAGGCAGGCAGAGGAGGAGAGACTTCAGCCACAAGCGAGCGCGCATGTGTCCCGACCCGGTACATTTATACGCTTCAAAAGTTACGAACAGTCCCTTTAACGTATGAAAAGTAAAAGTATTGATTTTGCAGTAAAATGTTCCCTGTCAGTGTTTTACTATTATATCTGATGTTTCTGGATTAATATTACTGCTGCATTAATGTGTATGTTGCATTTTACGACTGTAGATGTTTAAGGTTGTGCTAATTTTATCTCCTTTATATACTGTTGGCTATTTTAATCTACAGCAATGCATCATGGTCTATAAGATCATCATATGTTTGTAGCATCGCTGTCTTGTGAGAACCATGAATCTCTAAAAAGTAAACTTTTCATGGTGTCGGAAAAACAGCCCTGAAGATTAATTCTGAAGACAACAGGTTTACATTGTATATTGCTACTGAATATGTATATTTGTTCTGTTATATGACAGTGAACCTTTTCATTTAAATATCATCAGTCTACTCAGCTTGATTGACCGGAGAGATGATCAGAGGGGCAGAGTTTTTACCACCATCATTATCACAAGGACTGAAGAATGGGAGGAGTTTCTCAGTGAAGCAGCAGCCAGTAAAGGAGTAGATAAGAGCTGCAGCATCTACGTCATAAAAGGAGACCAGACCCTCCTCATAATCCACAAACACCCCCACCTTCTGAGGCCGAGACTTCAGAGAGAGACTAACAGGAGGAACATCAAGAGCTTTGTACTCATTTACATTTGTCAACCATATAGTCCAGTAACCAATCAGAGGACTCAGTGTGATGCCTCCCTTCCTGTTGATCGACTCTCTGGCCACTCCTAAGTCCAGTCAGTCTTTCCTTTAACTTGAACCTCAAAGTAAAATCTGCCTGAAGAGAAACTCTGCTTTCCTAAAACAAAAACACTAATAGAAAATCTCTCTGGGTTGTCTGGGAGATTCTTCTTCACATCACTATCATTCACTTGTTTTCCATCATCAGACAGGATGAGATCAGGATGAGCTGTATCAGGATCAAGTGCCACATCCACTGCATACTGCTGGACCCTCCTCAGCTCAGCCTCAGCGACCAGCTTCTTCATCTCTTTACTGAGTGTCTCCTCCAGCTGAGCCACAGCTTTCACCACAGTGCCCTCATATGTTGATGGACAGACAGTGACCTCTGTCCAGTCCTTGGTGGGTGGAGCAGCTTTCAGGGACTGGACACTCTGGAGAAGATGGAGATGGTCTTCAGAGCGTGAGAGCTGCTCCACTTCAGTCCTTCTCTTCGTCAGCTCAGAGATTTCCTGTTCCAGCTCTTTGATGAAAGCTTCGGCCTTTTTTTCTGTTGCTCTCTGCTTCTCTTTGATCGTGTCGATGAGATTGGCCTGGTCTCTCTCAACAGTCTCCTTCAGAGCACTGAAGACCTGAACACCTTCTGCTATCTCTCTGTCTGCATCTTCCTCACTGAGGTCGACTGAATGTTTGATCTCCTGAATCTTCAGTCGTCTCTTCTGGATCATCTGCTGGATTTCAGCCTCTGTCTTCCCCAGCTCGGCCTTCTTTCCTTCATATTCTTCTTTCAGAGGAACAAACTCGTGTGTCTTGTGGTCTAAAACGAGGCAGAGCATGCAGACACATGTCTGGTCGGTCTTACAGAACAGCTCCAGAGGTTTATCGTGCTTCATACACATCCTGTCTTCCAGGTTCTCCACAGGGTCGATCAGCTGATGTCTTTTCAGACGTGAAGCTGTCAGATGAGGCCCCAGGTGAGTCTCACAGTAGGAGGCCAGACACACCAGGCAGGACTTCAGGGCCTTCAGTTTGGTTCCAGTGCAGAAGTCACAGGGAACTTCTCCTGGTTTGGACACTTGTTGCTCTGAGCTGCTGCTGCTGGCTTTCTGTTGAGCTGACTGTCTGAATTGAACAACCATCTCAGAGATGAAAGTGTTGACCCTCAAATCAGGTCTTATGGTAAAAACCTCTTTACACATGGGACACTGACACCTGTCACTAGTATTCCAGTGTTCAGTGATGCAGTTTTTGCAGAAGTTGTGTCCACATGGTATAGCGACTGGATCAGTGAACACATCCAGACAGATGGAGCACAGAAACTGATCTTTAGATAGCAGATTGCTGGCAGCAGCCATGTCTACACACTGAGAACAAAAGTGAAAGTATTATAAAATGTTTTGTTACACATGTATTCATCATTTGTATGAAACAAATATCGAAGCATTGTGGTGTTACTGATTTCCGATGACTTTAGTTGTTCAGTCAGAAGACTGAAAAACAGTTCCATCCACATAATAATATAAAATAAAATGCCTCCTTAATAATAATAATGAACAAATGCCTCTACAATAACAAACAATTAAGGAAACTGAAATATATATATATTTTTTTTCCTTTTACCCGTCCTTTAAAGTTTCCCCAAATAAAATATACTAAAAGAAATGGGTATAAAGGGTTTCAGTGAATATCAACAAATGACTAGAATAACAAAATAAAGCCTGCAGGCGTTAGGCTATCGTGAGGCAAGCCAGATTCTTGCACAAATAGCACCTAAACCTCCTAGTACAGGTAACCCAATTGATTGGTATTTATTTTGTTTCCCCAACTAGGATAGTCAACACTCTCAATAAACAAAACACAAAGAGGACCGAATCTCAAAAGGGCCTAAAACAGACCAGAGTTTCTGGTTTGGCTGATAACACGTGTTGCATTTAGTAAAGGAGAGATCAGAATGACACTGGGTGTGCAGTTTCCCTCCTCTTTTAAGCCATACAGAAAGGGGAATGCACCAAGCTGCTCTCAACTGTCATTTAAGAGCCAGTCCCCACACCCTACGCAACAGGTGAACTGAATAACCCTCTAATCACTCAGCAATTCAACCAAAAAAACACCAGGGAAAAGGTAAATGACAGCAAGCCCCAGAGAATGGGTGGCTGCCACAGCATGAATACTGCAATATTGAGAAACATTATTTTTGAAGTTATAGGTATGTTTCATTTAACTGAGATGTCCATCCGACAAGTGTCATTATCAGTGCTCGAAGTGGGCCGGTACGCAGCGGTACACCGTACCGGCACTTCTACATTTTACTCCTTGGCGTACTGTGACTTTTTCATGCGTACCGGAGCTTCTCACTAGCTGCCTGTACTCTCCTCTGCCCTCTCCATATCATGTTCACATCCTTTTTGTAAAATAATTAGTGAACTGTTTGTCATAACTTTTTTTTTTGTGAACAAATATAATGAATGAAACATTAAAAGTTTTCTGAATCTGCTCTTCTGATTTATAGAATACGATTTTACAGGACAAACATTTCCAGAAGAATTAAATGTTCAGATGAAGGCTGTGATAAATAATGAGAATAATCATTTAACTAGTAATAATAATGGTCCAAAATGATGTAAAATGCGTAGTTTTAAGGCATAAACCTTCAAATTTTCTCGGGGAAGGAACCCCAAACCCAATATCTCCTAGTATCTTTAATTCACTGTATAAATTCATATTGTGTCTGTATAATATGTAGGAGCATCCTGACTGGGACTCTGCTCCTAAAACCTGAATGAAGAGCTCACACACCTCAGCTCTGCATGTATACCTGCCTGTCTGACTGGCTGCTGTTGATTCCAGCCTATAGACATCCTATAATATATTATAGAGAGATGCTGAAGGCTACAAACAACACAGGAAAGCACTTTAAATATTAACACTATATAAAAACACACCACCTTAACCCTATAATGTTCCAGTGTGAATATTATTGGAGTAGTATAGGCCTACTATAGAAGATGCATATAGCCCAAGTATATATAGCAATAAAATCACAGCTGATTATGACTGACAGAGTTTAACATGCTTAAAGAAATAATGAATAAATAGGAATAAGTTGCAAGAGATTGCTGATACCTGCAGATACACACAACATGTGAATAAGAGAGTACCAACACTGGTCAGTATGAAATGAAAAGAGTGTAACTTCCTGTTTGGTTAGAGCTGTAAGTTTTGTGTTAATGCTGGTTGTTGAAACACAGTAAATATTATCAGCTGCACTCACCAGTATTTGAGTCTGTTGTTGTTGAGAAAGACCTGATGAAAACTCAGTTTAATATTTCTTTAGACTGAAACACAGAGACTTGTCTCGACTGCAGCTCTCTGACAAACATGCAGTTTAATTTCTGTAATGTGACGTTGAAGCTCTCCTCCTTCCAGTGTTGCTCCACCTCTTACAGCAGCTCTGTTTGTGAGGATGTGTTTCCTCCACCAGGACAGTTTTCACAAAAAAAAAGTCAATCCCACATGTAAGAATACATCTTAGGGTCAGCAGAAACCAGCAGCCACTTTACAGTCCTCTACAGCTCTGCAACAATCATACTGTCTGTCCAGATCTCAGCTCACTGTTTGTCCTGTAATGTTCTAACCTTCTCATGTAATTCTTGTATTTGCTTTGTTCCTATTAGTTGTTGCTGAATCAGAGCAGGAAGTTGAGTGGTGTGTGCAGTCTGTGCATGCCTTTAACAAACTCTCCTCCCTCTGATGTGTGTTGTCATGCTCACATCTAGTGGCCACAGTTGAGAAACACATCCAACCTGTGAAAACCTTTGTGACTTTGTGGACAAGACTCCAGTTTCAAAATAAAACACTCACACAAAAAGTTTCTTCTTCTGCAAAGGATTTTATTGCAGTGATGACTAATTAAATGAATAACTACATAAATGCATATTAGAAATTAAAACCCAATCACCAGATAACTGAATAACTATTAAAAATAAAGACCATTAATCATTCACTTAATGCTAATTAAATGTTTAAAACCCAACAACAGCTGAAAAGATGTAGGCCTATAAAACAGAATTAAAGCTCTAATGCTGCAACTAACAATTATTTTCATTATTGATTAATTTCTTTGTGCATAAAATATCAGAAAAAAAGTCACAATTGCCCATTATGATTCATAATAATCCAAAGATATTTGGTTTAATTTGATAGAAGACCCAGAAACCAGCAAATATTCACATTTGAGAGGCTGGAATTTGTGAATTTTTGACATTTTTTGCTTTAAATAATTACACAAACAATTAATGTATTTATATTTTCAGATTCATTTTTTTGTTGATTGATTAATTAATTAGCTAATTTATTCAGCTTTTAATTGTTTTGTGCTAATTGTGCTGATTTTAACTCCTTTATATACTGTTCGGTAGTTTAATCTACAGCAATGCATCATGGTCTATAAGATCATCATTTGCCTGTAGCGTCGCTGTCCTGTGAGAACCACGTATCTCTAAACAGTCGACTTTTCATGGTGTCAGAAAGAAAGCCCTGAAGATTAATTCTGAAGACAACAGGTTTACATTGTATATTGCCACTGAATATGTATATTTGATCTGTTATATGACAGTGAACCTTTTCATTTAAATATCATCAGTCTACTCAGCTTGATTGACAGGAAAGATGATCAGAGGGGCAGAGTTTTTACCACCATCATTAAGACAGGGATTGAAGAATGGGAGGAGTTTCTCAGTGAAGCAGCAGCCAGTAAAGGAGTAGATAAGAGCTGCAGCATCTACGTCATAAAAGGAGACCAAACCCTCCTCATAATCCACAAACACCCCCACCTTCTGAGGCTGAGACTTCAGAGAGAGACTGACTGGAGGAACATCAAGAGCTTTGTACTCATTTCCATTTCTCAACCATATAGTCCAGTAACCAATCAGAGGACTCAGTGTGATGCCTCCCTTCCTGTTGATCGACTCTCTGGCCACTCCTAAGTCCCATTTAGTCTTTCCTTTAACTTGAACCTCAAAGTAAAATCTGCCTGAAGAGAAACTCTGCTTTGCTAAGACATTAACAGAATGGGAAAATCTCTCTGGGTTGTCTGGGAGATTCTTTCTCACATCACCATGATTCACTTGTTTCCCATCATCAGACAGGATGAGTTTAGGATGAGCTGTATCAGGATCAAGTGTCACATCTACTGCATATTGCTGGACCCTCTTCAGCTCATCTTCAAGCAGCTTCTTTATCTCTTTACTGAGTGTCTCCTCCAGCTGAGCCACAGCTCTCCTCACAGTCCCCTCATATGTTGATGGACGGACGCTGACCTCTGTCCAGTCCTTGGTGGGTGGAGCAGCTATCAGGGACTGTACACTCTGGAGAAGATGGAGTTGGTCTTCAAAGCGTGAGAGCTGCTCCACTTCAGTCCTTCTCTTCGTCAGCTCAGAGATTTCCTGTTCCAGCTCTTTGATGAAAGCTTCGGCCTGTTTTTCTGTTGTTTTCTGCTTCTCTTTGATCGTGTCAATGAGATTGGCCTGGCCTCTATCAACAGTCTCCTTCAGAGCACTGAAGACCTGAACACCTTCTGCTATCCCTCTGTCTGCATCTTCCTCACTGAGGTCGACTGAGTGTTTGATCTCCTGAATCTTCAGTCGTCTCTTCTGGATCATCTGCTGGATTTCAGCCTCTGTCTTCCCCATTCCGGCCTTCTTTCCTTCATATTCTTCTTTCACAGGAACAACATCATGCATCTTGTGGTCTAAAACGAGGCAGAGCATGCAGACACATGTCTGGTCGGTCTTACAGAACAGCTCCAGAGGTTATTCGTGCTTCGTACACATCCTGTCTTCCAGGTTCTCCACAGGGTCGACCAGCTGATGTTTTTTCAGACGTGAAACTGTCAGATGAGGCTCCAGGTGAGTCTCACAGTAGGAGGCCAGACACACCAGGCAGGACTTCAGGGCCTTCAGTTTGGTTCCTGTGCAGAAGTCACAGGGAACTTCTCCTGGTTTGGACACTTGTTGCTCTGAGCTGCTGCTGCTGGTTTTCTGTTGAGCTGACTGTCTGAATTGAACAACCATCTCAGAGATGAAAGTGTTGACCCTTAAATCAGGTCTTATGGTAAAAGCCTCTTTACACATGGGACACTGGCACCTGTCACTAGTATTCCAGTGTTCAGTGATGCAGTTTTTGCAAAAGTTGTGTCCACATGGTGTACTGACTGGATCAGTGAACACATCCAGACAGATGGAGCACAGAAACTGATCTTCAGATAGCAGATTGCTGGCAGCAGCCATATCTACACACTGAGAACAAAAGTGAAAGTATTATAAAATATTTTGTTACACATGTATTATTCATTTGTATAAAACAAATATCAAAGTATGATTACTGCAATAGTGACAAACATTATTTTGAATTCATAGGTATGTTTCATTTAACTGAGATGTCCATCTGACAAGTGTCATTATCAGTGCTCGAAGTGGGCTGGTACGCAGCGGTACACCATACCGGCACTTCTACATTTTACTCCTTGGTGTACTGTGACTTTTTCATGCGTACCGGAGCTTCTCACAAGCTGCCTGTCCTTTCCTCTGCCCTCTCCACATCAGGTTCTCTGGGAGATAAATAACGGTGCAGCGCCAGCGTAGTTGCGCTGCGTGGGTTCACGTAGGGAACTGAAGCTGGCTTTATTAATCGCCAAGCGAGCTGTAGCCTTGTTGTTCACATCAGAACCGCATATGACCGCGCTGCATTATTTTTGGCGTTTTCAATGATAAAATCAGACACACATTAATAAAACTCCATGCTGCAGAACATTAACTAGGCATACATATGGCATATTAATTATTATTCAGCCTGAAATGACAATGTGTGTTTTTATGTAGACACCTGATAGTTTTACTGTAAAATGCAATATTGGCTTGAGTCTGCAGAGGCAGGTATACAGCCTGTCTGCCAGGAAGGGGGATCTACATTTATTAGTTCACAGCATTTAGCTCCCTGCAACAGCATGTGCCATTTTGTAACCACATAAATATGATTGGCATAAACATCGGGGTATATCCTCTATCTTAGTCTTAAAAGATAGATTATAGTGTGGAAATACCCCGACGTCTATCATATCTATACCAGTAGAAAGGGGTTATACCACAATGATAACCAGTTAACGTTTCAAAGTATTTATGTGGAATAATAAATGATATGCCATATGTTAATGTTCTGCAATGTGGAGTTTTATATAATGTGAAATCGCGTTCTATTATTAATAAGGGTGTGACGAAATATTGTGCGACAAAATATTGCGATATAAAAACAAGACGATATGCATCGTCAAGACAAAAAACTGAATCGCGATATCAGGACATAATAGGTACTATGTTCATATGGGCTCCAGGGCTAAAGCTGCAGCCTCTTCCTGCAGCTGTTCAAGGCCTATGGAAGGAGGCTGAGTACGTGTAATATTTTTGGGGTACAACACATGCGCAGTAAAAATCTGGTCTGCCTTTGCTGAAATTGAACCAATCGCAACGCATGGCCGCAGCTTCAGTTACACAGTGCATGTGACATACCCCCGGAGCCATGACCGCCCGTGACCTATCCTCCTTTCATAGGCCTTGTCGGAGCTCCACACACATCAACACACACAGCGCAGTCAGTGAACAGTCAGACTGGTTATGGTGGCTAGGCTAACAATAATATCAAGTGAGAACGAGGGTGCTGTAATTTATCAATACAATGTTCACATCCTTTTTGTAAAATAAGTAATAAACTGTTCGTCATAACTTTTTTTTTGTGAACAAATATAATTGATGAAAGAGTATTTAAAAGTTTTCTGATTTATAGAATATTATTTTACAGAACAAACATTTTCATAAGAATTAAATGTTCAGACGAAGGCTGTGATAAATAATAAAAATAATCATTTAACTAGTAATAATAATGGTCCATAATGATGTAAAATGCGTAGTTTTAAGTCAAAAACCTTCAAATTTTCTTGGGAGAGGACCCCCAAACCCAATATCTCCTAGTATCTTTTATTCACTGTATAAATTCATAATGTGTCTCTGTATAATATGTAGGAGCATCCTGACTGAGACTCTGCTCCTAAAACCTGAATGAAGAGCTCACACACCTCAGCTCTGCATGTATACCTGCCTGTCTGTCTGGCTGCTGTTGATTCCAGCCTATAGACATCCTATAATATATTATAGAGAGATGCTGAAGGCTACAAATAACACAGGAAAGCACTTTAACTATTAACACTATATACAAACACACCACCTTACCCCTATAATGTTCCAGTGTGAATATTATTGGAGTAGTATAGGCCTACTATAGAAGATGCATATAGCCCAAGTATATATAGCAATAAAATCACAGCTGATTATGACTGACACAGTTTAACATGCTTAAAGAAATAATGAATAAATAGGAATAACTTGCAAGAGATTGCTGATACCGGCAGATACACACAACATGTGAATAAGAGAGTACCAACACTGGTCAGTATGAAATGAAAAGAGTGTAACTTCCTGTTTGATTAGAGCTGTAATTTTTGAAACACAGTAAATATTATCAGCTGCACTCACCAGTATTTGAGTCTGTTGTTGTTGAGAAAGACCTGATGAACTCAGTTTAATATTTCTTTAGACAGAAACACAGACTTGTCTCGACTGCAGCTCTCTGACAAACATGCAGTGTCATTTCTGTAATGTGACGTTGAAGCTCTCCTCCTTCCAGTGTTGCTCCACCTCTTACAGCAGCTCTGTTTATGAGGATGTGTTTCCTCCTTCAGGGTTAGACAGAATACCTTCAGTATAGTTACAGATATTTGGCACAAGATACGTTTAATCTTTAGGGGGACTTTTTTTTACTTCTTTTATCTTCTTTTTCCTGCAACCACCAGGACAGTTTTCACAAATAAAAGTCAATCCCACATGTAAGAATACATCTTAGGGTCAGCAGAAACCAGCAGCCACTTTACAGTCCTCTACAGCTCTGCAACAATCATACTGTCTGTCCAGATTTCAGCTCTCTGTTTGTCCTGTCATGTTATAACCTTCTCATGTAATTCTTGTATTTGCTTCGTTCCTATTAGTTGTTGCTGAATCAGACCAGGAAGTTGAGTGGTGTGTGCAGTCTGTGCATGCCTTTAACAAACTCTCCTCCCTCTGATGTGTGTTGTCATGCTCACATCTAGTGGCCACAGTTGAGAAACACATCCAACTTGTGAAAACCTTTGTGACTTTGTGGACAAGACTCCAGTTTCAAAATAAAACACTCAAACAAAAAGTTTCTTCTTCTGCACAAGATTTTATTGCAATGATGACTAATTAAATGAATAACAACATAAATGCATATTAAACATTAAAACCCAATAACCGGATGACTGAATAACTAGTAAAAATAAAGACCATTTATCATTCACTTAATGATAATTAAATGTTCAAAACCCAACAACAGCCGAAAAGATGTAGTCCTATAAAACAGAATTAAAGCTCGAATGCTGCAACTAACAATTATTTTCATTATTGATTAATCTCTTGGTGAATAAAATATCTGAAAAAGAAGTCACAAATGCCCATTATGATTTATAATAATCCAAAGATATTTGGTTTAATATGATAGAAGACCCAGAAACCAGCAAATAATCACATTCGAGAGGCTGGAACCTGTGAATTTTTTACATTTTTGCTTTAAAAAAGTACATAAACAATTAATTGATTAACATTTGCAGATTAATTTTTCTGTTGATTGATAAATTAATTAGCTCATTAATTCAGCTCTTAATTGCTCACAGAAAGAGTACACAAGAGTAACCTTTTGAAACTGAGTGGTTGTCTTTATCAGAAAAATGTACTTAATGTATGAAAAGTAAAAGTGTTGATTGTGCAGTAAAATGTTCCCTGTCAGTGTTTTACTATTATATCTGATGTTTCTGGATTAATATTACTGCTGCATTATTGTGTATGTTGCATTTTACTGCTGTAGATGTTTAAGGTTGTGCTAATTTTAGCTCCTTTATATACTGTTGGCTAGTTTAATCTACAGCAATGCATCATGGTCTATGAGATCATCATTTGTTTGTAGCGTCGCTGTCCTGTGAGAACCACGTATCTCTAAAAAGTCGACTTTTCATGGTGTCAGAAAAACAGCCCTGAAGATTAATTCTGAAGACAACAGGTTTACATTGTATATTGCCACTGAATATGTATATTTGTTCTGTTATATGACAGTGAACCTTTTCATTTAAATATCATCAGTCTACTCAGCTTGATTGACCGGAGAGATGATCAGAGGGGCAGAGTTTTTACCACCATCATTAACACCAGGACAGAAGAATGGGAGGAGTTTCTCAGTGAAGCAGCAGCCAGTAAAGGAGTAGATAAGAGCTGCAGCATCTACGTCATAAAAGGAGATCAGACCCTCGTCATAATCCACAAACACCCCCACCTTCTGAGGCTGAGATTTCAGAGAGAGAATGACTGAAGGGCTAGCAGGAGCTTTGTACTCATTTCCATTTCCCAACCATATAGTCCAGTAACCATCCTGAGGGTTCAGTGGGATGATTCCCTTCCTGTTGATCGACTCTCTGGCCACTCCTAAAGTCCATTTAGTCTTTCCTTTAACTTGAACCTCAAAGTAAAATATGCCTGAAGAGAAACTCTGCTTTGCTAAGACATTAACATAATTAGAAAATCTCTTTGGGTTGTCTGGGAGATTCTTCCTCACATCACTATCATTCACTTGTTTCCCATCATCAGACAGGATGAGATCAGGATGAGCTGTATCAGGATCAAGAGTCACATCCACTGCATACTTCTGGACCCTCTTGAGCTCTGACTCAGCGACCAGCTTCTTCATCTCTTTACTGAGTGTCTCCTCCAGCTGAGCCACAGCTCTCCTCACAGTCCCCTCATATGATGGACGGACGCTGACCTCTGTCCAGTCTTTGGTGGGTGGAGCAGCTTTCAGGGACTGGACACTCTGGAGAAGATGGAGTTGGTCTTCAGAGCGTTTGAGCTGCTCCACTTCAGTCCATCTCTTTGTCAGCTCAGAGATTTCCTGTTCCAGCTCTTTGATGGAAGCTTCGGCCTGTTTTTCTGTTGTTTTCTGCTTCTCTTTGATCGTGTTGATGAGATTGGCCTGGCCTCTCTCAACAGACTCCTTCAGAGCAGTGAAGACCTGAACACCTTCTGCTATCTCTCTGTCTGCATCTTCCTCACTGAGGTCGACTGAGTGTTTGATCTCCTGAATCTTCAGTCTTCTCTTCTGGATCATCTGCTGAATTTCAGCCTCTGTCTTCCCCAGCTCGGCCTTCTTTCCTTCATATTCTTCTTTCAGAGGAACAACATCATGCATCTTGTGGTCTACAACATGGCAGAGCATGCAGACACATGTCTTGTCGGTCTTACAGAACAGCTCCAGAGGTTTATCGTGCTTCGTACACATCCTGTCTTCCAGGTTCTCCACAGGGTCGATCAGCTGATGTCTTTTCAGACGTGAAGTTGTCAAATGAGGCTCCAGGTGAGTCTCACAGTAGGAGGCCAGACACACCAGGCAGGACTTCAGGGCCTTCAGTTTGGTTCCAGTGCAGACGTCACAGGGAACTTCTCCTGGTTTGGACACTTGTTGCTCTGAGCTGCTGCTGCTGGTTTTCTGTTGAGCTGACTGTCTGAACTGAGCAACCATCTCAGAGATGAAGGTGTTGATCCTCAAATCAGGTCTTATGGTAAAAGCCTCTTTACACATGGGACACTGGCACCTGTCACTAGTATTCCAGTGTTCAGTGATGCAGTTTTTGCAGAAGGTGTGTCCACATGGTGTACTGACCGGATCAATGAACACATCCAGACAGATGGAGCACAGAAACTGATCTTCAGATTGCAGATTGCTGGCAGCAGCCATGTCTACACACTGAGAACAAAAGTGAAAGTATTATAAAATGTTTTGTTTCACATGTATTAATCATTTATATGACACAAATATCAAAGTATGATTACTGCAATATTGAGAAACATTTTTTTTGAATTTAAAGGTATGTAGTTGGTTTTAGGTTTCATTTATCTGTTACAAGTGTCATGAAATGAAAAGAGTGTAACTTCCTGTTTGGTTAGAGCTGTAAGTTTTGTGTTAATGCTGGTTTTTGAAACACAGTAAATATTATCAGCTGCACTCACCAGTATTTGAGTCTGTTGTTGTTGAGAAAGACCTGATGAACTCAGTTTAATATTTCTTTAGACAGAAACACAGAGACTTGTCTCGACTGCAGCTCTCTGACAAACATGCAGTTTCATTTCTGTAATGTGACGTTGAAGCTCTCCTCCTTCCAGTGTTGCTCCACCTCTTACAGCAGCTCTGTTTGTGAGGTTGTGCTTCCTCCTTCAGGGTTAGACAGAATACCTTCAGTATAGTTACAGATATTTGGCACAAGATACGTTTAATCTTTAGGGAGACTTTTTTTACTTCCTTTTCCTGCAACAACCAGGACAGTTTTCACAAAATAAAAGTCAATCCCACATGTAAGAATACATCTTAGGGTCAACAGAAACCAGCAGCCACTTTACAGTCCTCTACAGCTCTGCAACAATCATACTGTCTGAACAGATTTCAGCTCACTGTTTGTCCTGTAATGTTCTAACCTTCTCATGTAATTCTTATATTTGCTTCGTTCCGATTAGTTGTTGCTGAATCAGACCAGGAAGTTGAGTGTTGTGTGCAGTCTGTGCATGCCTTTAACAAACTCTCCTCCCTCTGATGTGTGTTGTCATGCTCACATCTAGCGGCCACAGTTGAGAAACACATCCAACCTGTGACTTTGAGGACAAGACTCCAGTTTCAAAATAAAACACTCACACAAAAAGTTTCTTCTTCTGCAATGGATTTTATTGCAGTGATGACTAATTAAATGAAGAACAACATAAATGCATATTAAACATTGAAACTCAATCACCAGATGACTGAATAACTAGTAAAAATCCTGACGATTAATCATTCACTTAATGATAATTAAATGTTTAAAACCCAACAACAGCTGAAAAGATGTAGGCCTATAAAATAGAATTAAAGCTCTAATGCTGCAACTAACAATTATTTTCATTATTGATTAATCTCTTGGTACATAAAATATCAGAAAGAAAGTCACAAATGCCCATTATGATTTATAATAATCCAAAGATATTTGGTTTAATTTGATAAAAGACTCAGAAACCAGCAAATATTCACATTTGAGAAGCTGGAATCTGTGAAATTACATAATTGATAGATATTTGCAGATGAATTTTTCTGTTGATTGATAAATTAATTAGTTAATTCATTCAGCTCTTAATTGCTCACAGAAAGAGTACACAAGAGTAACTTTTTGAAGCTGAGTGGTTGTCTTTATCAGAAAAATGTACTTAACGTAAAAAAAATGAAAGTATTGATTGTGCAGTAAAATGTTCCCTGTCAGTGTTTTGCTATTATATCTGATGTTTGTGGATTAATATCACTGCTACATTAATGGGTATGTTGCATTTTACTGCTGTAGATGTTTAAGGTTGTGCTAATTTTAACTCCTTTATATACTGTTGGCTAGTTTAATCTACAGCAGTGGTGTCCAAACTACGGCCCGCGGGCCAACTGCGGCCCGTGGTCCATTTTTAATTGGCCCGCAGCAAATTCTAAAAATATAATGGAATGTGGCCCACACATGAAACTTGCGCTTGAGTGTATTGTAGTTCTTAGTTTTACCAATAGATGGAGCTACTGCCTTCAACAAGGCAGATTCTCTGCAAAACACAATTAATCAAAGAAAAAGTTTGCCACGGATGACCAAAAATGGCAGAACCAAAGAAACGCAAGATAGCAAGCGAGTGCAGAAAATTTCAGACACGGTGGGAAAATGAATATTTTTTCATAGAAGTCAAGGGGAAGTGTGTCTGTTTGATTTGCAGTGACACTGTTACAGTGATGAAAGAGTATAATGTACGAAGACACTACTGTAGGGACCTGCCATTTCTGGTGGCAGACACAGTGAACTGTCTCCCAGAATCCTGGAGGTATGCTCTCCTTGACCACAGGACTCAGCTCAGTCCTCATTGGCTACAGTAACATTTCACCCAGAGGTGTGAAAATCACACAGAACAAAACCAGAGGAATGTCCTTTGTTCCTTCTCTTTCTTCTCATCTGCTCATCTCTCCTGACGTGCCAGAGGTGAGCTGCTGCGCTCTCTCTGCTCTTCATCTCCTCAACCCAGGCTGACCTGGTTGAGGTGAACGGCTCTCAAGTCCAGAACTTGCAAAACAGTTCTGGTTCTGATCAATGGCCTGTTAGGAAACAGCCATTGCAACCAAGGAACCAAACAGCAGACGACGCGAGTGCTCTGCCCTTTTCACCAGCTAACTTCAAGCTATCAAGCAAAGAAGTTAGCACCAAACTAACAGCAAAGACGACCTCTTTGACTTGGAACCACAACTTCAACACATAGAATCACAAAACCGGTTCTTCCATGGATTGGTAACGTACTGGGCCTTAGCATTAGCAATCGCACACGGCTGAGCAAGACTGTCCAACTTTGATTTCTAGAAAGTACTTGTATTGATTTGGTTTAATGTTATTCATTGAGTTTGACTGTGGTGATTTATCTGTATTTGATTTTTGGGGAACTGGCTTCGCCACATCTGATGTGTTTAGTTTATGCTTCACATAGACAAGGTCTTGCATGCAAACTAACCATCTTTTCTAACCCACTGCATATCTAACACACATAAAGATCACATACAGAAACTGTGAATTAGTTAAACATAAACATACAGCTTCAGATAATCTTAACCCCACATCATCACCCCCCCCTCTCTGTCCTTCTTCTCAGAAGAACAAAGAGGTCATGTGGTGACATGCTGATGGCCATCTTTGATTCCGCCATCTTTGATTCAGCCATCTTTGTAGTTTTACAGTGCCCGCCATTTTGTTTGTAGGCCATACAGACATTTTGAGACAAGAACCCATCTTGTTTCCCCCCCCCCCCCTCTCTCTCTCTCTCTCTCTCTCTCTCACACACACACACACACACACACACACCCACACACACACACACACATTGTGTTTGGTTTGTTTAGTTTAGTTATTTAGTTAGATTAATGTTGTGTTTTGAACCTTTATTAACTTGTAAATAAATGTTTGTGGAATATACATGCTGGTCTCTTTAATGTTGCACAAGAGTGAATAATGCCAACCTCTGCTATGTCAAGAACTCCGATATCCTTCAACCTTTACTATCTATTTTGGTTATAGTTATTAATTTAATTATTAATCAACGTTCCAAATTGATAGTTTAGCATATATAATGAGACTATATTAACGTTTTGGTCATTGGTCCCTGATTCCAGGGTGGTGCCCCGTTTATTATTGATGTTTATTGATAATCTTTATTAATATGAATAATTCTATTATTATTTATTAATTAATTTGCTAATAACCAAAACCTACCAAAGTAGAACCCCTACACTACGAAACCAAACATCAGACCTACACGTCCTACACTGGTGCTGAGCGAGAAGAGAAAGTTAAGCTAATGGCAGCTAGCCTGCTAGCTCAACAACAGAATTTTTTCCGCGCTAACAAAACACAAGAAAATGCTACAATAGCTAGCTACGAAGTAGCAAAACTCATAGCGCGACACGGGAAATCTTTCTCAGATGGGGACTTCATAAAACAGTGCCTCACTAAAGTCGCAGGAATAATGTGCCCGGAAAAGACGCAGGAATTCAACAACGTGAGCACGTCCAGAAACACAGTTGTGTGGCGAATCGAAGACTCGTCAGCTAACTTAAAGCATCAAGTGTCACATAAAGCTTGTGCTTTTGATTTTTACTCGATTGCATGTGATGAGAGCACAGATGCCACAGCTGTTAATTTTTTTGCGGGGAGTTGACGATAACTTTTGCATTACGGAGGAGCTGCTTGATCTCAAGGGTCTCAAGGGCACAACAACGGGTAAGGACATGTTTGAAGCTGTGTCAGATGCAATTGACAAGATGGGACTTAAATAGGACAAGCTGTGTGGCGTTACAACCGATGGGGCTCCAGCTATGACGGGCGAGCGCAAAGGAATGGCCTCTATGGTTTGCGCCAAGGTGCGAGAGAGTGGAGGTGAGGCTGTTAAAATGCACTGTATCATCCACCAAGAAGCCCTCTGTGCCAAGACAATCCAGCTTGGCGATGTGATGAACACAGTTGTGAAAACTGTCAACATAATTCGAGCACGAGGGCTCCACCACAGAGAATTTCAAGCTTTCCTATCTGATGAGATGCTGAATACGGGGACCTACTCTATCATTCTGAAGTGCACTGGCTCAGAGAAGGACCGACCTCTTCATGAACTGAGTGACCCTCTATGGCTGGCAGACCTGGCATTTCTAGTTGATATTACTGGTCATCTCAACACACTGAACAAGAGCCTGCAAGGCAAAGACCAGCTTGTGCCACAACTTTACGCACACATGAAAGCCTTCTGTGTGAAGCTTCGTCTCTTTGAGACACAACTACGCAACTTCAATGTTGCGCACTTCCCCACGCTGTCCGAAATCAAAGTTGCTTTTCCAGAGGTTAACCTTTCTGCTATAAAGAGGAAATATGTGTCTGTCATCACATCTCTCATGACAGAATTCAGTCTGCGCCTCCAAGATTTTTCTGCCATTGAGAAAGAAATCAAGCTGTTCTCCACTCCCTTCCTGATGGATGCAGAAGAAGTGGAAGAGAGTCTGCAATTAGAACTTATCGAAATGCAGTGTGATGATTCTCTGAAGAATCAGCATCAGCTTCTCTCCCTACCCGAC
This sequence comes from Sebastes fasciatus, assembly GCF_043250625.1. Taxonomy (NCBI): domain Eukaryota; kingdom Metazoa; phylum Chordata; class Actinopteri; order Perciformes; family Sebastidae; genus Sebastes; species Sebastes fasciatus. The sequence goes on from NC_133797.1 coordinate 25,409,442, forward strand.
TTCTACCGGAGCTTGGAAGAGGCCAAGTTTCCTCTGATGCGACGCCACGCAAAACGAATGATGAGTCTGTTCGGCTCAACATACATATGTGAGCAAACATTTTCTCTGTTAACTCTGAACAAAAGCAGACTGAGAACCAAAATGACCGACAGCCATCTCTGTGATGTCCTTCACATCTCAACCACCAAACTTACTCCCGACCTGCCAGCCATCCTTCAGTCCAAAGCGCAGCATCACTGCTCCCACTAAGTGCAGCGCTGTTCCCATTATAGGTGAGTTAAAATATATTACACAGTATTCATGTGTTCACAAGCCCAATTACTTAATAAATTCAGTCAATTAAAGTTAGTAACATTTTATCACAAACGTTAGTTGATTTGTTAACAACCCCAATAACCTATTATTAATATACCCATCCCCTTGTCCCCTTATTGTCCCCCTGTATACAGGGCTGTGAAGGGGGATCACCATCCTGACTCAGAAGCAATCTCAAGCTGCTGTTTTGAGAATGAGCTGCCAACCCTTTTTGTAACAAAATAAATGAAAATACATTAATGGAAAGTTGTGATGTAGGAAGTTTTTTTTCTTGAAGAATATTCAAATATCAAGCATAATTTACCTCATTTGATTAATTGTGTTAACTTTAAAACACTAGAGGTGAGGCGATATACCTCACCTCTAGTGAGTGGCCCAGCCTTTCCTATATTTTTCTATATGTGGCCCTCAGTGAAAAAAGTTTGGACATCCCTGATCTACAGCAATGCATGATGGTCTATAAGATCATCATATGTTTGTAGCGTCGCTGTCCTGTGAGAACCACGTATCTCTAAAAAGTCGACTTTTCATGGTGTCAGAAAAACAGCACTGAAGATTAATTCTGAAGACAACAGGTTTACATTGTATATTGCCACTGAATATGTATATTTGTTCTGTTATATGACAGTGAACCTTTTCATTTAAATATCATCAGTCTACTCAGCATGATTGACAGGAGAGATGATCAGAGGGGCAGAGTTTTTACCACCATCATTAAGACAAGGACTGAAGTATGGGAAGAGTTTCTCAGTGAAGCAGCAGCCAGAAAAGGAGTAGATAAGAGCTGCAGCATCTACGTCATAAAAGGAGACCAGACCCTCCTCATAATCCACAAACACCCCCACCTTCTGAGGCCGAGACTTCAGAGAGAGACTGACTCGAGGGACATCAAGAGCTTTGTACTCATGTCCATTTGTCAACCATATAGTCCAGTAACCATTCTGAGGTCTCAGTGTGAGGTCTCCCTTCCTGTTGATCGATTCTCTGGCCACTCCAAAGTACCAGTTAGTCTTTCCTTTAACTTGAACCTCAAAGTAAAATCTGCCTGAAGAGAAACTCTGCTTTCCTAAAACACTAACATAATAGGAAAATCTCTCTGGGTTGTCTGGGAGATTCTTCCTCACATCACCATGATTCACTTGTTTCCCATCATCAGACAGGATGAGACGGGGATGAGCTGTATCGGGATCAAGTGTCACATCCACTGCATACTGATGGACCCTCTTCAGCTCTGACTCTGCGACCAGCTTCTTCATCTCTTTACTGAGTGTCTCCTCCAGCTGAGCCACAGCTTTCACCACAGTCCCCTCATATGATGGACGGACGCTGACCTCTGTCCAGTCCTTGGTGGGTGGAGCAGCTTTCAGGGACTGGACACTCTGGAGAAGATGGAGTTGGTCTTCAGAGCGTTTGAGCTGCTCCACTTCAGTCCTTCTCTTCGTCAGCTCAGAGATTTCCTGTTCCAGCTCTTTGATGAAAGCTTCGGCCTGTTTTTCTGTTGTTTTCTGCTTCTCTTTGATCGTGTCGATGAGATTGGCCTGGCCTCTCTCAACAGACTCCTTCAGAGCAGTGAAGACCTCGACACCTTCTGCTATCTCTCTGTCTGCATCTTCCTCACTGAGGTCGACTCAGTGTTTGATCTCCTGAATCTTCAGTCGTCTCTTCTGGATCATCTGCTGGATTTCAGCCTCTGTCTTCCCCGGCTCGGCCTTCTTTCCTTCATATTCATCTTTCAGAGGAACAACATCATGTGTCTTGTGGTCTAAAACGAGGTAGAGCATGCAGACACATGTCAGGTCGGTCTTACAGAACAGCTCCAGAGGTTTATCGTGCTTCGTACACATCCTGTCTTCCAGGTTCACCACAGGGTCGATCAGCTGATGTCTTTTCAGACGTGAAGCTGTCAGATGAGGCTCCAGGTGAGTCTCACAGTAGGAGGCCAGACACACCAGGCAGGACTTCAGGGCCTTCAGTTTGGTTCCAGTGCAGAAGTCACAGGGAACTTCTCCTGGTTTGGACACTTGTTGCTCTGAGCTGCTGCTGGTTTTCTGTTGAGCTGACTGTCTGAACTGAACAACCATCTCAGAGATGAAAGTGTTGACCCTCAAATCAGGTCTTGTGGTAAAAGCCTCTTTACATATGGGACACTGGCACCTGTCACTAGTATTCCAGTGTTCATTGATGCAGCTTTTGCAGAAGTTGTGTCCACATGGTATAGTGACTGGATCAGTGAACACATCCAGACAGATGGAGCACAGAAACTGATCTTCAGATAGCAGATTGCTGGCAGCAGCCATGTCTACACACTGAGAACAAAAGGGAAAGTATTATTAAATGTTTTGTTTCACATGTATTTTTCATTTGTATAAAACAAATATCAAAGTATGATTACTGCAATATTGAGAAACATTATTTTGAATTCATAGGTATGTTTCATTTAACTGAGATATCCATCCGACAAGTGTCATTATCAGTGCTCGAAGTGGGCTGGTACGCAGCGGTACACCGTACCGGCACTTCTACATTTTACTCCTTGGTGTACTGTGACTTTTTCATGCGTACCGGAGCTTCTCACAAGCTGCCTGTACTCTCCTCTGCCCTCTCCACATCAGGTTCTCCGGGAGATTCATAACGGTGCAGCGCCAGCGTAGTTGCGCTGCGTGGGTTCACGTAGGGAACTGAAGCCGGCTTTATTAATCGCTGCGCGAGCTGTAGCCTTGCTGTTCACATCAGAAGCGCATTTGACCGCGCTGCATTATTTTTGGCATGTTTAATGATAAAATCAGACACACATTAATAAAACTCCACGCTGCAGAACATTAACTAGGCATACATATGGCATATTCATTATTATTCAGTCTGAAATGACGATGTGTGTTTTTATGTAGTCACCTGATAGTTTTACTGTAAATTGCAATATTGGCTCGAGTCTGCAGAGGCAGGTATGCAGCCTGTCAGCCAGGAAGGGGGATCTACATTTATGAATTCACAGCATTTAACTCCCTGCAGCAGCATGTGCCATTTTGTAACCACATAAATATGACTGGCATAAACATTGAGGTATATCCTCTATCTTAGTCTTAAAAGATAGATTATAGTGTGAAAATACCCCGACTTCTATCATATCTATACCAGTAGAAAGGGGTTATGCCACAATGATAACCAGTTAACGTTTCAAAGTATTTATGTGGAATAATAAATGATATGCCATATGTTAATGTTCTGCAATGTGGAGTTTTATATAATGTGAAATCAGGTTCTATTATTAATAGGGGTGTGACGAAATATTGTGCCACAAAATATCACAATATATAAAAATGTGACAATATGCATCGTCGAGACAAAAAACTGAAAAGCCATATCAGGGCATAATAGGTACTATGTTCATATGGGCTCCAGGGCTAAAGCTGCAGCCTCTTCCTGCAGCTGTTCAAGGCCTATGGAAGGAGGCTGAGTACGCGTCATATCTTAGGGTACAAAACACGTGCGCAGTAAAATCTGGTCTGCCCTCACCGAAATTGAACCAATCGCAACGCACCGCCGCAGCTTCAGTTACACTGTGCATGTGACATACCCCCGGTGCCATGTCCGCCCGTGACCTAGCCTCCTTTCATAGGCCTTCTCGGAGCTCCACACACATCAACACACACAGCGCAGTCAGTGAACAGTCAGACTGGTTATGGTGGCTAGGCTAACAATAATATCGGGTGAGAACGAGGGTGCTGTAATTTATCAATACAATGTTCATATCCTTTTTGTAAAATAATTAATGAACTGTTTCGTCATAACTTTTTTTTTGTGAACAAATATAATTGATGAAAGAGTATTTAAAAGGTTTCTGATTTATAGATTACGATTTTACAGGACAAACATTTTCAGAAGAATTAAATGTTCAGATGAAGGCTGTGATAAATAATAAAAATAATAATTTATCTAGTATTAATAATGGTCCAAAATGATGCAAAATGCGTAGTTTTAAGTCAAAAACCTTCAAATTTTCTCAGGGATGGACCCCCAAACCCAATATCTCCTAGTATCTTTTATTCACTGTATAAATTCATAATGTGTCTCTGTATAATATGTAGGAGCATCCTGACTGGGACTCTGCTCCTAAAACCTGAAAGAAGAGCTCACACACCTCAGCTCTGCATGTATACCTGCCTGTCTGTCTGGCTGCTGTTGATTCCAGCCTATAGACATCCTATAATATATTATAGAGAGATGCTGAAGGCTACAAATAACACAGGAAAGCACTTTAAGTATTAACACTATATACAGACACACCACCTTAACCCTATAATGTTCCAGTGTGAATATTATTGGAGTATTATAGGCCTACTATAGAAGATGCATATAGCCCAAGTATATATAGCAATAAAATCACAACTGATTATGACTGACACAGTTTAACATGCTTAAAGAAATAATTAATAAATAGGAATAAGTCGCAAGAGATTGCTGACACCGGCAGATACACACAACATGTGAATAAGAGAGTCCCGGCACTTATTTTTTCCCACTTCAAACACTGGTCATTATGAAATGAAGAGTGTAACTTCCTGTTTGATTAGAGCTGTAAGTTTTGTGTTAATGCTGGTTGCTGAAACACAGTAAATATTATCAGCTGCACTCACCAGTATTTGAGTCTGTTGTTGTTGAGAAAGACCTGATGAACTCAGTTTAATATTTCTTTAGACAGAAACACAGAGACTTGTCTCGACTGCAGCTCTCTGACAAACATGCAGTTTCATTTCTGTAATGTGACGTTGAAGCTCTCCTCCTTCCAGTGTTGCTCCACCTCTTACAGCAGCTCTGTTTGTGAGGATGTGTTTCCTCCACCAGGACAGTTTTCACAAAAAAAAGTCAATCCCACATGTAAGAATACATCTTAGGGTCAGCAGAAACCAGCAGCCACTTTACAGTCCTCTACAGCTCTGCAACAATCATACTGTCTGTCCAGATTTCAGCTCACTGTTTGTCCTGTAATGTTTTAACCTTCTCATGTAATTCTTGTATTGGCTTCGTTCCTATTAGTTGTTGCTGAATCAGACCAGGAAGTTGAGTGGTGTGTGCAGTCTGTGCATGCCTTTAACAAACTCTCCTCCCTCTGATGTGTGTTGTCATGCTCACATCTAGTGGCCACAGTTGAGAAACACATCCAACCTGTGAAAACCTTTGTGACTTTGTGGACAAGACTCCAGTTTCAAAATAAAACACTCACACAAAAAGTTTTTTCTTTTGCACAGGATTTTATTGCAGTGATGACTGATTAAATGAATAACTACATAAATGCATATCAGACATTAAAACCCAATAACCGAATGACTGAATAACTAGTAAAAATCCTTACGATTAATCATTCACTTAATGATAATTAAATGTTTAAAACCCAACAACAGCTGAAAAGATGTAGGCCTATAAAACAGAATTAAAGCTCTAATGCTGCAACTAACTATTATTTTCATTATTGATTAATCTCTTGGTGCATAAAATATCAGAAAAAAATTCACAATTACCCATTATGATTTATAATAATGCAAAGATATTTTGTTTAATATGATAGAAGACCCAGAAACCAGCAAATATTCACATTCCAGAGGCTGGAATCTGAGAATTTTTGACATTTTTGCTTAAAACATTACATAAACAATTAATTGATTAATATTTGCAGATTAATTTTTCTGTTAATTGATAAATTAATTACCTAATTTATTCAGCTCTTAATTGCTCACAGAAAGAGTACACAAGAGTAACTTTTTGAAGCTGAGTGGTTGTCTTTATCAGAAAAATGTACTTAACGTATGAAAAGTAAAAGTGTTGATTGTGCAGTAAAATGTTCCCTGTCAGTGTGTTACTATTATATCTGATGTTTCTGGATTAATATTACATCTGCATTAATATGTATGCTGCATTTCACTGCTGAAGATGTTTAAGGTTGTGCTAATTTTAACTCCTTTATATACTGTTGGCTAGTTTAATCTACAGCAATGCATCATGGTCTATAAGATCATCAAATGTTTGTAAAGTCGCTGTCCTGTGAGAACTACGTATCTCTAAAAAGTTGACTTTTCATGGTGTCAGAAAAAACAGCCCTGAAGATTAATTCTGAAGACAACAGGTTTACATTGTATATTGCCACTGAATATGTATATTTGTTCTGTTATATGACAGTGAACCTTTTCATTTAAATATCATCAGTCTACTCAGCTTGATTGACAGGAGAGATGATCAGAGGGGCAGAGTTTTTACCACCATCGTTAAAACAAGGACTGAAGTATGGGAGGAGTTTCTCAGTGAAGCAGCAGCCAGTAAAGGAGTAGATAAGAGCTGCAGCATCTACGTCATAAAAGGAGACCAGACGCTCCTCATAATCCACAAACACACCCACCATCTGAGGCTGAGACTTCAGAGAGAGACTGACTCGAGAGACATCAAGAGCTTTGTACTCATTTCCATCTCTCAACCATATAGTCCAGTAACCATGCTGAGGGCTCAGTGTGATGTTTCCCTTCCTGTTGATCGACTCTCTGGCCACTCCTAAACACCAGTTAGTCTTTCCTTTAACTTGAACCTCAAAGTAAAATCTGCCTGAAGAGAAACTCTGCTTTCCTAAAACATTAACATGATTAGAAAATCTCTCTGGGTTGTCTGGGAGATTCTTCCTCACATCACTATCATTCACTTGTTTCCCATCATCAGACAGGATGAGTTCAGGATGAGCTGTATCAGGATCAAGAGTCACATCTACTGCATACTGCTGGACCCTCTTCAGCTCTGACTCAGCGACCAGCTTCTTCATCTCTTTATTGAGTGTCTTCTCCAGCTGAGCCACAGCTTTCACCACAGTGCCCTCGTATGTTGATGGACGGACACTGACCTCTGTCCAGTCCTTGGTGGGTGGAGCAGCTTTCAGGGACTGGACACTCTGGAGAAGATGGAGTTGGTCTTCAGAGCGTGAGAGCTGCTCCACTTCAGTCCTTCTCGTCTTCAGCTCAGAGATTTCCTGTTCCAGCTCTTTGATGAAAGCTTCGGCCTGTTTTTCTGTTGTTTTCTGCTTCTCTTTGATCGTGTTGATGAGATTGGCCTGCCCTCTCTCAACAGACTCCTTCAGAGCAGTGAAGACCTGAACACCTTCTGCTATCTCTCTGTCTGCATCTTCCTCACTGAGGTCAACTGAGTGTTTGATCTCCTGAATCTTCAGTCGTCTCTTCTGGATCATCTGCTGGATTTCAGCCTCTGTCTTCCCCAGCTCGGCCTTCTTTTCTTTATATTCTTCTTTCAGAGGAACAACATTATGCAACTTGTGGTCTAAAACGAGGCAGAGCATGCAGACACATGTCTGGTCGGTCTTACAGAACAGCTCCAGAGGTTTATCGTGCTTCGTACACATCCTGTCTTCCAGGTTCTCCACAGGGTCGATCAGCTGATGTCTTTTCAGACGTGAAGCTGTCAGATGAGGCTCCAGGTGAGTCTCACAGTAGGAGGCCAGACACATCAGGCAGGACTTCAGGGCCTTCAGTTTGGTTCCTGTGCAGACGTCACAGGGAACTTCTCCTGGTTTGGACACTTGTTGCTCTGAGCTGCTGCTGCTGGTTTTCTGTTGAGCTGACTGTCTGAATTGAACAACCATCTCAGAGATGAAGGTGTTGACCCTCAAATCAGGTCTTATGGTAAAAACCTCTTTACACATGGGACACTGGCACCTGTCACTAGTATTCCAGTGTTCAGTGATGCAGTTTTTGCAGAAGTTGTGTCCACATGGTGTGCTGACTGGATCAGTGAACACATCCAGACAGATGGAGCACAGAAACTGATCTTCAGATTGCAGATTGCTGGCAGCAGCCATATCTATACACTGAGAACAAAAGTGAAAGTATTATACAATATTTGGATTAACATGTATTAATCATTTGTATAAAACAAATATCAAAGTATGATTACTGCAATATTGAGAAAAATGATTTTGAATTCATAGGTATGCTTCATTTAACTGAGATGTCCATCTGACAAGTGTCATTATCAGTGCTCGAAGTGGGCCGGTACGCAGCGGTACACCGTACCGGCACTTCTACATTTTACTCCTTGGTGTAATGTGACTTTTTTATGCGTACCGGAGCTTCTCACAAGCTGCCTGTACTCTCCTCTGCCCTCTCCATATCATGTTCACCTCCTTTTTGTAAAATAATTAGTGAACTGTTTGTCATAACTTTTTTTTTTTTTTATTTGTGAACAAATATAATTAATGAAACATTAAACATTTTCTGAATCGGCTCTTCTGATTTATAGAATACGATTTTAAAGGACAAACATTTCCAGAAGAATTAAATGTTCAGACGAAGGCTGTGATAAATAATAAAAACAATAATTTAACTAGTAATAATAATGGTCCATAATGATGTAAAATGCGTAGTTTTAAGTCGAAAACCTTTAAATTTTCTTGGGGAATGACCCCCAAACCCAATATCTCCTAGTATCTTTTATTAACTGTATAAATTCATAATGTGTCTCTGTATAATATGTAGGAGCATCCTGACTGGGACTCTGCTCCTAAAACCTGAATGAAGAGCTCACACACCTCAGCTCTGCATGTATACCTGCCTGTCTGTCTGGCTGCTGTTGATTCCAGCCAATAGACATCCTATAATATATTATAGAGAGATGCTGAAGACTACAAATAACACAGGAAAGCACTTTAACTATTAACATTATATACAAACACACCACCTTAACCCTATAATGTTACAGTGTGAATATTATTTGAGTATTATAGGCCTACTATAGAAGATGCATATAGCCCAATTATATATAGCAATAAATTCACAACTGATTATGACTGACACAGTTTAACATGCTTAAAGAAATAATGAATAAATAGGAATAAGTTGCAAGAGATTGCTGATACCGGCAGATACACACAAATTGTGAATAAGAGAGTACCAACACTGGTCAATATGAAATGAAAAGAGTGTAACTTACTGTTTGATTAGAGCTGTAAGTTGTGTGTTAATGCTGGTTGTTGAAACACAGTAAATATTATCAGCTGCACTCACCAGTATTTGAGTCTGTTTTTGTTGAGAAAGACCTGATGAACTCAGTTTAATATTTCTTTAGACAGAAACACAGAGACTTGTCTCGACTGCAGCTCTCTGACAAACATGCAGTTTCATTTCTGTAATGTGACGTTGAAGCTCTCCTCCTTCCAGTGTTGCTCCACCTCTTACAGCAGCTCTGTTTGTGAGGTTGTGTTTCCTCCTTCAGGGTTAGACAGAATACCTTCAGTATAGTTACAGATATTTGGCACAAGATACGTTTAATCTTTAGGGAGACTTTTTTTACTTCTTTTATCTTCTTTTTCCTGCAACCACCAGGACAGTTTTCAAAAAAAATAAAAGTCAATACCACATGTAAGAATACATCTTAGGGTCAACAGAAACCAACAGCCACTTTACAGTCCTCTACAGCTCTGCAACAGTCATACTGTCTGTCCAGATTTCAGCTCACTGTTTGTCCTGTAATGTTCTAACCTTCTCATGTAATTCTTGTATTTGCTTCGTTCCTATTAGTTTTTGTTGAATCAGACCAGGAAGTTGAGTGGTGTGTGCAGTCTGTGCATGCCTTTAATAAACTCTCCTCCCTCTGATGTGTGTTGATATGCTCACATCTAGTGGCCACAGTTGAGAAACACATCCAACCTGTGAAAACCTTTGTGACTTTGTGGACAAGACTCCAGTTTCAAAATAAAACACTCACACAAAAAGTTTCTTCTTCTGCAAAGGATTTTATTGCAGTGATGACTGATTAAATGAATAACAACATAAATGCACATTAGACATTAAAACCCAATAACCAGATGACTGAATAACTATTAAAAATCCTGACAATTAATCATTCACTTAATGATAATTAAATGTTTAAAACCCAACAACAGCTGAAAAGATGTAGGCCTATAAAACAGAATTAAAGCTCTAATGCTGCAACTAACAATTATTTTCATTATTGATTAATCTCTTGGTCCATAAAATGTTAGAAAAAAGTCACAAATGCCCATTATGATTTATAATAATCCAAAGATATTTGGTTTAATATGATAGAAGACCAGGAAACCAGCAAATATTCACATTCGAGAGGCTGGAATCTGTGAATATTTGACATTTTTGTTTTAAAAAATTACATGAACAATTAATTGATTGATATTTGCAGATACATGTTTCTGTTGTTTTATAAATTAATTAGCTAATTTATTAAGCTCTTAATTGCTCACAGAAAGAGTACACAAGAGTAACTTTTGAAGCTGAGTGGTTGTCTTTATCAGAAAAATGTACTTAACGTATGAAAAGTAAAAGTGTGATTGTGCAGTAAAATGTTCCCTGTCAGTGTTTTACTATTATATCTGATGTTTCTGGATTAATATTACTGCTGCATTAATGTGTTTGCTGCATATTACGGCTGTAGATGTTTAAGGTTGTGTTCATTTTAACTCCTTTACATACTGTTGGCTAGTTTAATCTACAGCAATGCATCATGGTCTATGAGATCATCACATGTTTGTAGCGTCGCTGTCCTGTGAGAACCACGTATCTCTAAACAGTCGACTTTTCATGGTGTCAGAAAAACAGCCCTGAAGATTAATTCTGAAGACAACAGGTTTACATTGTATATTGCCACTGAATATGTATATTTGTTCTGTTATATGACAGTGAACCTTTTCATTTAAATATCATCAGTCTACTCAGCTTGATTGACAGGAGAGATGATCAGAGGGGCAGAGTTTTTACCACCATCATTAAGACAAGGACAGAAGTATGGGAAGAGTTTCTCAGTGAAGCAGCAGCCAGTAAAGGAGTAGATAAGAGCTGCAGCATCTACGTCATAAAAGGAGACAAGACCCTCCTCATAATCCACAAACATCCCCACCTTCTGAGGCCGAGACTTCAGAGAGAGACTGACTGGAGGGACATCAAGAGCAATGTACTTATTTCCGTTTCTCAAACATATAGTCCAGTAACCGTCCTCAGGTCTCCGTGTGATGACTCCCTTCCTGTTGATCGACTCTCTGGCCACTCCTAAATAGCATTTAGTCTTTCCTTTAACTTGAACCTCAAAGTAAAATCTGCCTAAAGAGAAACTCTGCTTTCCTAAAACACAAGCACAATCAGAAAATCTCTCAGGGTTGTCTGGGAGATTCTTCCTCACATCACTATGATTCACTTGTTTCCCATCATCAGACAGGATGAGATAGGGATGAGCTGTATCAGGATCAAGAGTCACATCCACTGCATACTGCTGGACCCTCTTCAGCTCATCTTCAATTAGCTTCTTCATGTCTTTACTGAGTGTCTCCTCCAGCTGAGCCACAGCTTTCACCACAGTCCCCTCATATGATGGACGGACGCTGACTTCTGTCCAGTCCTTGGTGGGTGGAGCAGCTTTCAGGGACTGGACACTCTGGAGAAGATGGAATTGGTCTTCAGAGCGTAAGAGCTGCTCCACTTCAGTCCTTCTCTTCGTCAGCTCAGAGATTTCCTGTTCCAGCTCTTTGATGAAAGCTTCGGCCTGTTTTTCTGTTGTTTTCTGCTTCTCTTTGATCATGTCGATGAGATTGGCCTGGCCTCTCTCAACAGACTCCTTCAGAGCAGTGAAGACCTGAACACCTTCTGCTATCTCTCTGTCTGCATCTTCCTCACCGAGGTCGACTGAGTGTTTGATCTCCTGAATCTTCAGTTGTCTCTTCTGGATCATCTGCTGGATTTCAGCCTCTGTCTTCCCCAGTTCGGCCTTCTTTCCTTCATATTCTTCTTTCAGAGGAATAACATCATGTGTCTTGTGGTCTAAAACGAGGCAGAGCATGCAGACACATGTCTGGTCGGTCTTACAGAACAGCTCCAGAGGTTTATCGTGCTTCGTACACATCCTGTCTTCCAGGTTCTCCACAGGGTCGATCAGCTGATGTCTTTTCAGACGTGAAGCTGTCAGATGAGGCTCCAGGTGAGTCTCACAGTAGGAGGCCAGACACACCAGGCAGGACTTCAGGGCCTTCAGTTTGGTTCCTGTGCAGAAGTCACAGGGAACTTCTCCTGGTTTGGACACTTGTTGCTCTGAGCTGCTGCTGTTGGTTTTCTGTTGAGCTGACTGTCTGAACTGAACAACCATCTCAGAGAACAAAGTGTTGACCCTCAAATCAGGTCTTGTGGTAAAAGCCTCTTTACACATGGGACACTGGCACCTGTCACTAGTATTCCAGTGTTCATTAATGCAGCTTTTGCAGAAGTTGTGTCCACATGGTATAGTGACTGGATCAGTGAACACATCCAGACAGATGGAGCACAGAAACTGATCTTCAGATAGCAGATTGCTGGCAGCAGCCATGTCTACACACTGAGAACAAAAGTGAAAGTATTATAAAATGTTTTGATTCACATGTAGTTTTCATTTGTATAAAACAAATATCAAAGTATGATTGCTGCAATATTGAGAAACATTATTTTGAATTTATAGGTATGTTTAATTTAACAGAGATGTCCATCTGACAAGTATCATTATCAGTGCTCGAAGTGGGCCGGTACGCAGCGGTACACCGTACCGGCACTTCTACATTTTACTCCTTGGCGTACTGTGACTTTTTCATGCGTACCGGAGCTTCTCACAAGCTGCCTGTACTCTCCTCTGCCCTCTCCATATCAGGTTCTCTGAGAGGTTCATAATGGAGATTCATAACAGTGCAGCGCCAGCGTAGTTGCGCTGCGTGGGTTCACGTATAGGGAACGGAAGCCGGCGTTATTAATCGCCAAGCGAGCTGTAACCTGGCTGTTCACATCAGAAGCGCGCTCTATTATTTTTGGCATGTTTAATGATAAAATGCGATCACACATCAATAAAACTCCAAGCTGCAGAACATTAACTAGGCATACATATGGCATATTAATTATTATTCAGTCTGAAATGACAATGTGTGTTTTTATGTACACACCTTATAGTTTTTACTATATATTGCAATATTGGCTCGAGTCTGCAGAGGCAGGTATACAGCCTGTCTGCCAGGAAGGGGGATCTATATTTATTAGTTCACAGCATTTAACTCCCTGCAGCGGCATGTGCCATTTTGTAACCACATTAATATGATTGGTATAAACATCGGGGTATATCCTCTATCTTAGTCTTAAAAGATAGATTATAGTGTGAAAATACCCCGACGTCTATCATATCTATACCGGTACCCAGCCAACATGGTTATGTGGGCCCCACATGGGTTATGCTGGGGGTACCTGGGTACCAAGTGGGTATGGGCCCAAAATGGGCATCTTATCTGGGGCCCACTTGGGTCAACTAAGTTGGTCCCACATGGGCTCCCCATGTGGGCTACCCGTGTGGGTCCTATTGGGTCACTACTGTGAAATTAGTGCATGGGGCCAACATGGAAACTGTGGACAAACCCACTTACAACCCATATATCAGCCCATGTAGTTCCCATGTAGAACTTAAACCTGGGGCCGAGATGTGTTTTGGTTTATGTTGCCCAGATTGGGCCCACATAACACCCAGTGTACTCCTGCATGAAACCCACAAGGGCAATTGACATGGGGCCATATTGAACACGCGGACAATCACATATAGGGCCCATTTTTCAGCCCATTTACTACCCACATGGGCCCCACATACACATGTTGGCTGGGTAGAAAGGGCTTATGCCACAATAATAACCAGTTAACGTTTCAAGGTATTTATGTGGAATAATAAATACTATGCCATATGTTAATGTTCTGCAATGTGGAGTTTTATATAATGTGTAATCACGTTCTAATATTAAACATGCCACAAATAATACAAGTATTATTTGGTTAGATGGAATCTAAATTTCTGTTATCGATTAGTCAGACTGGTTATGGTGGCTAGGCTAACAATAATATCAAGTGAGAACGAGGGTGCTGTAATTTATCAATACAATGTTCACATCCTTTTTGTAAAATAATTAATAAACTGTTTGTCGTAACCTTTATTTATTATTTGTGAACAAATATAATTAATATAACATTATTTAAAAGGTTTCTGATTTATAGAATATGATTTTACAGGACAAACATTTCCAGAAGAATTAAATGTTCAGATGAAGGCTGTGATAAATAATAAAAATAATAATTTAACTAGTAATAATAATGGTCCACAATGATGTAAAATGTGTAGATTTAAGTCAAAAACCTTCAAAAAAAATTTTGGAAGGACCCCCAACCCAATATCTCCTAGTATTTTGTATTCACTGCATAAATTCATAATGTGTCTCTGTATAATATGTAGGAGCATCCTGACTGGGACTCTGCTCCTAAAACCTGAATGAAGAGCTCACACACCTCAGCTCTGCATGTATACCTGCCTGTCTGTCTGGCTGCTGTTGATTCCAGCCTATAGACATCCTATAATATATTATAGAGACATGCTGAAGGCTACAAATAACACAGGAAACCACTTTAACTATTAACACTACAAACACACCACCTTAACCCTATAATGTTCCAGTGTGAATATTATTGGAGTATTATAGGCCTACTATAGAAGATGCATATAGCCCAAGTATATATATCAATAAAATCACAGCTGATTATGACTGACACAGTTTAACATGCTTAAAGAAGTAATGAATAAATAGGAATAAGTTGCAAGAGATTGCTGATACCGGCAGATACACACAACATGTTAATAAGAGAGTACCGGCACTTATGTTTTCCCACCTCTAACACTGTTCAATAGGAAATGAAAAGAGTGTAACTTCCTGTTTGATTAGAGCTGTAAGTTTTGAAACACAGTAAATATTATCAGCTGCACTCACCAGTATTTGAGTCTGTTGTTGTTGAGAAAGACCTGATGAACTCAGTTTAATATTTCTTTAGACAGAAACACAGAGACTTGTCTCGACTGCAGCTCTCTGACAAACATGCAGTTTCATTTCTGTAATGTGACGTTGAAGCTCTCCTCCTTCCAGTGTTGCTCCACCTCTTACAGCAGCTCTGTTTGTGAGGATGTGTTTCCTCCTTCAGGGTTAGACAGAATACCTTCAGTATAGTTACAGATATTTGGCACAAGATACGTTTAATCTTTAGGGAGACCTTTTACTTCTTTTATCTTCTTTTTTCATGCTCTGTGGGTTTATTGCAGCCACCACAACAAAAAGAGGTAAATCCCACATACAAGAGTATATCTAGGGTCAGCAAAACACAACAATCCTTTACAGTTTTCTACAGCTCTGCAACAATCCTACAGTCAGTCCACAGTTCAGCTAACTGTTTATCCTGTAATGTTTAACTTTCTCATGTAATTCTTGTATTTTCTTCCTACAGTTGTTGCTAAATTAGACGAGAAAGTTGAAACTCCTCCCTCTGATCTGAGCTGTTAGTCTCATCTCTGGTGACCACAAGAGGGAAACACATCTGACTCAATTTAGAGAAGAAGACTCCATTTTCAAATTAAAACGCTTTCCTAAGCAGTTTGGTCTTCCACACTGATGAAATGCCACATTGAAAGCCAGTATTACATTAATGATCATCATAGCAGTTACTGTTGCAACCAAAGTTTATTGTCAGAATCAGAATCAGCTTTATTGACCGAGTATGTGTAGCCTATGCACACAAGAAATTTGACTGTGATTTATTTTGGTTCTCAATGTACACACAGACACTTATCATTAATTAATCTGCATGATTATTTTTTCAATTAAGTGATGAATCATTTGGTCTATCAAACATCAGAAACAGTGAATAATGTCCTTTACAATTTCTTCGAGTGCAAGTTGACGTCTTCAAATGTCTTTTTTTGTTCAATCACCAGTAAAAAAAACCCAAAGATATTCTGTTTACAATGAAAACGAATAAAGCAGCAACTTCTTACACTGGAGAAGTTGAAGGTTTTTGCTCTTTTGATTAAAAAATTATTCAAATAATGAATTGGTCATCAAAAGAGTTGCTGATTAATTTCATGCCCATCGACTTATTGATTAATCAACTAATCTTTTCAGCTCTAATAACAGTAATTGTCCAAATCTCCAAGAACTACTGCAAGACAAGATATGTATATTTTTACAACACATTTTACACAAAGAACAGAATCATTAAAGAGGCTTTACATAATGAAAATAAAATAATGACTGGCTTCCTGATGGCCTTGTTGCATGTTGTTTCCTGAGAGATGCAGCCAGATGTTTCTATGGATCATTGTTTATGGCAAACCGTTTTAACATTTAATAGCTAAACTTGACTATTAACGTTAGAGATATCTACAATTGCATTTTGACTAGTCATAATTATATTGTGACTAGTCAGAATTCTTATTCAAGATATCTATAATGTCATTCTGACTAGTCAAAACAACAGTTAAAGATATTAGATATTAGTTTATTACTATTATTATTTAGTTTGTTACTTTGTGTTTGGGCTGGAGATCCCAAGTAGTTTAGTTTTTCCTGGTTTTTTTTAAGTTAACTACTTTTTGAGTTTAGGGGGATGAGCTGGTTGTGACGGCCCATTGCGTGTCTGGCCCAGTGACTTCCCCTTCTTGTGCTTATCTAACCGGGATGACCAACCCTTTTTTTGCTCAGTTGCATTTTTGACAGTTTTTTTTGTGTCTTGTGACTCCTCAAATGTCAATTATCATATCAAGGCAAAAACTACAAATAAATAAATCAAATACATCACATATCATATCAGATGTACTTTAACTCCTGACTAATTTCATTTAATGGAGAGTAAAACTAATATCAGCCTATATCTGACAGTGGCAGAAGCAGTTTTGAGATTATTTACTTTAGTATAGTAGTAATAATAGTATAGTATAGTCTAAAAATACTCCATTACAAAAAAAACTTCACTCAAAATGTGACTTAAGTAAAAGTACAGAAATAGCTAAATGTGCTTAAAGTTTCAAATGTAAAAGAACACACATTATGCAGAAAAACAGTGTTATTTTATTAATGATATGCTGTAGGCTTGGATTTTTTTTACATAATGTAAGGTGTCAATGTGCAGCCAATCTTAGACACTTTGGTTAGTTTAGTAGTAAACAACAGCATCATCATTTCTAAGCTTTTCATATCTTTTGCAAGTACATTATTTATTGCAAAAGTCAGTATCTGCAAGTGTCAAATAAAGTAAAAAGTACAATATTTTTGCCTCTGAAATTTAGTGGTGTGGAAGTACAGTATAAAAGGAAAATACTCAAGTAAAGGTGAATTAGGCCTACCTCTTCTACACTGTGCTACTGAAGTAAGTACTGGACAGAGCTAAAACAGAAACATTTAATAACTATGTACAGATATAAATACATATAAAATGTAGACAGTATATTTATAGTAAAAAAATAAATATAAAAACAATATAATTTGTAAACAGTAAGACAATACTCAAGTAAATGTACTTTCCACCACTACATATACAGTATATATATATATATATATAGATAGATAGATAGATAGATAGATAGATAGATAGATAGATAGATAGATAGATAGATAGATAGATAGATAGATATTAACTTTATAGATCCCGAGGGAAATTCAAGTTTCCAGCATCACAGTTCCATAGTGCAAAACATGTTAGTAAAAAGGCAGTAAAAAAGTTAGTAGTGCAAAGTACAAAAAAATATACCAGATATAAAAAGTGCAGGGTAACAGCTGTGATACACGACTATTAAAAAAGTGAATATAGTGCAGAAGAGACTGTTAAAAATGAGTATAGTGCATTATTATCTGTCCTGCTTTTTATACATCTGTCCTGCTTTATATGTATATATAAATAAAAATAGATAAAAAATAAAGTTTGCACTGTTATGCTGAACATGCAGTGTTTTGGAGACCATAGCTGTATTTTTTTAATTCTTATTTTATTCTAGCGTTTTTATCTATTCTTTTGTTTTAATACTGCTTACTTGCACCAACAAAACCAAAGCAAATTCATAGTGTATACCTCTTACACCTGCCAATAAGCACGATTCTGATTCTGATTCTGATTCTGATTCTGATTCTGATTTGACCTGGAGATTTTAACTATCACAAACGAGCCCTTGTATTTTATTTTGAAAATCTAAGCCGGAAGTAAAGCTATTTGTTTGTTGTGCTAACTTGGTAGCAAAAGGGTCAATCGGTGCACAGAAACGTATCCAGTTATGTACCATCTTATATCAATGACCCCGGCTCTGTTAGGGTGGTAAGATGTCTACATGTCCGTGTGAGGGTCGTCAGACACCGGGCTGCTCTGATTGTTTACAGCCGCTAGGTTAGTTAGCCTGCGGATGCTAACTTCAGCTAGCCTGAAGCTAACGTTACCGTAGCTACCAACCACGGCCTCTGAAAAGGAGGCTGGGACACACGCGTCATCAGCGCGTCATACCTCCGTGGGGTATTGCACATGCGCAGTAGAATCTGCACTTTCTATTTAAGGAACTCCAGATTCTTACTATTTATGATATCAATATTTCACAAATGTTTGTTTTTATTTATAAGATACTTTCTGGTGAAGGGAATTATCCTGAGCAGTTTAATTTAAGTACAAACTCAAGGTACCTGAACTTTACCTACATCTCAGATGGACTTATTGTACTTTTATTAGATAGATAGATAGATAGATAGATAGATAGATAGATAGATAGATAGAAAGTAACTTTATTAATCCCGAGAGAAATTCAAGTTTCCAGCATCACAGTTCCATAGTGCAAAAACATGTTTGTAAAAAGGCAGTAAAAAAAGTTAGTAGTGCAAAGTACAAAGTACAAAAACATATACCAGATATAAAGATTGCAGATTGCTGGCAGCAGCCATGTCTACACACTGAGAACAAAAGTGAAAGTATTATAAAATGTTTTGTTTCACATGTATTAATCATTTGTATGAAACAAATATCAAAGTATGATTACTGCAATAGTGACAAACATTATTTTGAATTCATAGGTGTCATGTCTAGGGTTAACAGGCCACTGTTGGAATGTTGAAAGGCATTATGGGTAGACGAGGAGAAGAGAGGAAAATAAAGAGAACGCGCTAAGCAGCAGACGTGTGGTCCCTGTTATTGGATTCAATTCGAATATCCCTGCTTAATTCAGGAGTAAGGCAGAGATATAACATTGGCGACGAGGATGAACGCTATTTAGCTAGTTAAACGTACAAGTTTAGGTAGTTAGTTAGTATGGAGAAATCCGGAATTCAGAACTTTGCATGCTACGCCGAGCCGGCTACGCTAGGTTCCAGATGGAAGAGGTGGCTAACGTCGTTTGAGCTGTATGCTGACGGTAAAGGACTTATTCTAACCGAAGATTCAACAGCAGCTACAAAGCAAAGGAGACGTGCACTACTACTGCATCTAGCTGGAACAGACGTACAAGATGTTTTCTCAACATTACCGGACACGGGTGAGCCGACGGACTACCAAGAGGCAGTCGACGCTCTGAACGATTACTTCGTGCCTCAAGTCAACACAGCATTAGCAAGGCACGCATTTCTAAAGTTGCAACAGAAGCCAGAAGAGACGGTGCAGCAGTTTGCAACACGCCTGCGACAAGCTGTAAGAGACTGTGATTATGGAGGAGATTCTGATAATCAGATCAGAGATGCCATTTTGAGTAAAGGGACATCTGAATATGTACGCAGAAAACTTTTAGAAGAGGGTCGCAGACTGACGCTAGCACGTGCACTGGAGATAGCTTCGCGCTGTGAGAGCATCGAGGAGCAAATGGAGAGCATGACATGCACGTCTGTGAAAGCGACTACAGAGACAGTGAATCGAGTCCTTCAAAAAGAAATGAAGGGAAAGTACGGAAATTGGAATACAAAAGGAAAACCAAACAGAGAAAATAAAAATGATGGAAAGTGCTACAGATGTGGGAATACTGATCATCTTGGCCGAGATCCGAAATGCCCAGCACTGTGGACAGACATGTCACAAGTGCCAAGGAAAAGATCATTATGGAAAAATGTGTCGCACAAAAGGTTCGAAAACAAAACAGAAAGTAAACAATGTGGATACACATGATGACTTTGCTTTTGCCATTAATGATGACAACATGCCAGAGAGACTTACCTTCTGTGTGGGGGGAGTGAATATGAGAATGCTGATTGATTCTGGTGCAACAAGAAATGTAATGGGAGAAAATGCATGGGAAAAACTGAAATCAGAACGCATAAAGTGTCACTCATATATCCCTAAGACTGAGAGGGAACTGTATGCATATTCCTCCACCCAGCCATTAACAGTCAAGGGTGCATTTACATGTGACGTTTTAATAGGAAACAAAACTGAACATGCCGAGTTCATTGTTATCAAGGGAAACGGCGAACCACTGCTGGGAAAAAAGACAGCGACACGACTGGGGGTTCTGAGAATAGGTGAGAACATTTCTGCTGTAACTGACATTAAACAAACACTCCAACAGCAGTACCCAGAAGTATTCAGCGGAGTAGGAAAGCTGAAAACAAGACAGGTAAAGCTGCACATTAACCCAGAGGTGAGGCCAGTAGCCCAGCCCATCAGGCGCATACCATTCAACCTCAGGGGGGCAGTAGAGTCCAGAATAAAGGAATTAATGGACTTGGACATTATTGAACCTGTAAATGGGCCGACCCCGTGGGTGAATCCAGTTGTGGTCGCCCCAAAACCAAAAAGTGATGTTAGACTTTGCCTGGACATGAGACGTGCTAATGAGGCTATAGTGAGGGAACGCTTTCCAATCCCCACTGTGGACGAGGTGCTCCAGGGCATGAATGGCTCAACCATATTCAGCAAGTTAGACCTGAAATGGGGCTATCACCAGCTTGAGCTGACCCCTGATTCACGAGAGATCACCACATTTGCAGTGCACAACGGATTGTACAGATACAAGAGGCTGCTCTTTGGTGTATCATCGGCCAGTGAACAATATCAGCACGAGATAGCCAACGCCCTAGCTGGAATCGAAGGAGTTGAGAACATCTCTGATGACGTGATCATACACGCACATGACCAACAGACACATGACGGACGGCTACACGCAGTCATGGACAGGCTCAGAGAGACAGGACTAACACTGAATCCAGAAAAGTGCCAATTCAACATGAATAAACTGATTTTCATGGGGATTCTGCTGTCGGAGAAAGGTATCGGGCCGACAGAGGAGAGAGTGCGAGCTGTGACAGAAGCAAGGGAGCCAGAAAACGACACAGAGTTGCGGAGTTTCCTTGGGCTGGTTGGATACAGCAGCAGATTTATCCCACAGTTTGCAACCCTGTCAGAACCACTGAGAAGCCTGACAAGGAAGGACATGCCTTTCAGGTTTGGGCCAGAACAGAAACAAGCTTTCAGTGCCCTTAAGGCGGAGCTAGCTAGAGCTTTCACCCTCGCCTACTTTGACAAAGAAGCGCCAACACAGGTAATAGCGGATGCAAGTCCTGTGGGGTTAGGCGCAGTTCTAGTGCAAAACCAAAAAGGTATTAAAGTTCCAATATGCTATGTGAGCCGTAGCCTAACTGACTGTGAGCGTAAATACTCTCAAACAGAGAAAGAAGCTCTAGGTCTAGTTTGGGCCTGCGAGAGACTACATCCATACATTTATGGGAGACAGTTTGACCTAGTCACAGATCATAAACCATTGGAAGTGATCTATGGTCCCCGCTCTAAACCATGCGCACGGATAGAGCGGTGGGTTCTTCGGCTACAGCCGTATGAGTACAAAGTAGTCCACATAGCGGGGAAGAACAACATTGCTGATCCACTGTCACGACTCCTGACAAACACAGTGAAACAGGTTGAACACAAGCATGGAGCTGATGAGTATGTGAGATGTGTGGCAGTGAATGCAACGCCAAAAGCACTCACCACCAGAGAAGTGGAAGAAGCATCAGCAGCTGATCCAGAGCTGCGAGAGGTACGCAAAGCCATAGCAACTGGACATTTTGAGAATTGCAAACAGTATGCAATCATCGCAAATGAGCTATGCACAATAGGATATCTTGTTCTGAGAGGTACACGCATAGTGTTGCCACAGGTCCTACGAACACGGGCACTTGCACTAGCCCATGAGGGACACTTGGGTATAGTGGGAACGAAGCAGCATCTCAGGACAAAAGTGTGGTGGCCTGGCATGGACAGTGCAGCTGAGAGACATTGTAAAGCTTGCCGCGGATGTCAAATAGTGGCTAGACCTGACCCACCCGAGCCGCTGAGACCCACACCGCTACCTGATGGACCCTGGCGGGATGTAGCTGTTGACATACTGGGACCTCTCCCGTCAGGTCATTACATTCTAGTGGTAGTGGATTATTTCAGCCGGTACTATGAATATGACATCATGACCACCACCACCACGACAGACAAGATTATAGACAGTCTTGAGTCAATCTTCAGCAGACATGGACTGCCAGTCACATGCAAGTCTGACAATGGACCTCAGTTCAGATCTGAACAGTTCAGTCGATACTGCGAGGACAGTGGGATCACTCACATCAAAACCACACCAAAATATGCTCAGGCCAACGGAGAAGTTGAGCGCCAGAATGCATCACTGAGGAAGAGAATCAGGATTGCACAGTCAGAGGGACTGGATTGGAAAAAAGAACTGAGAAAATATGTGACTGTATACAGAAGCATCAACCATGCAATAACAGGTAAAAGCCCTGCTGAATTGCTGTTCAACAGAAAGATCAGAAGGAAAGTTGCCAGAACTCATTGAGATGCACACTGATCAAGAAGTGTGTGATCGTGATACAGAGCAAAAAGCTAAGAGTAAACTGTATGCAGACACACGCAGAGGAGCGCAGCAGTCAGAAGTCAGTGTCGGTGACACTGTACTCTTGAGGCAAGACAAAACCGACAAGTTTTCCACAACGTTTAATGCGACTCCACACAAAATCATCAGCAGGACAGGAAACAAGGTCGTAGTGGAATCACCAACAGGAGCACGATATGCAAGAAACACTACCTTTGTTAAGAAATATAAAGGAGTTGAACTGGGACAAGGGACATTTCGTGAAGAGGAGGAAACACAAGGGGCTGAGAACACAGAAATGGATAAAGTGTTAGAGGAAGATATACACACTGCAGTAGCTCAGACTCCAAATGCAGAAAATGACTCTGACACATACGCGCACACCGAGATGCCCTCTAGGCCGCAAAGAGTCAGGCGAACACCCAGTAGATTGTCTGATTATGTTCGTAAATAAGTTGTAAATAACTTGTTCAAGAGTTTTCATAATAGAAAGAGTTTCGTATTGTTCCTGATTCTGAAAAGAGAAAAAAAAGAATTTCACACTGTTCGTGGTTTATAACCAGTGAAGGTTATAGAACTGTTTAATTTCTAGAAAGAAAATAATTTGTTACAGTTCAAGTTTTTTGAAGATACGGTAGTGATTAATGATTTCTTTAAAAGGAAAATATGTTTTATAAGGGATAATTTCAGAACAGTGCAAAATGGATATTGTTGAAATATGATTTAAGATGTGGCAGCTAAATTGATCTTAATATAATCCTAGATTTTGTTTTCTGTAACTAAGAGTTTAATTCCAAGGAAAGGGGGGATGTCATGTCTAGGGTTAACAGGCCACTGTTAGAATGTTGAAAGGCATTATGGGTAGACGAGGAGAAGAGAGGAAAATAAAGAGAACGCGCTAAGCAGCAGACGTGTGGTCCCTGTTATTGGATTCAATTCGAATATCCCTGCTTAATTCAGGAGTAAGGCAGAGATATAACAATAGGTATGTTTCATTTAACTGAGATGTCCATCCGACAAGTGTCATTATCAGTGCTCGAAGTGGGCCGGTACGCAGCGGTACACCGTAACGGCACTTCTACATTTTACTCCTTTGCGTACTGTGACTTTTTCATGCGTACCGGAACTTCTCACAAGCTGCCTTTACTCTCCTCTGCCCTCTCCACATCAGGATAAATAACGGTGCAGCGCCAGCGTAGATGCGCTGCGTGGGTTCACGTAGGGAACTGAAGCCGGCTTTATTAATCGCCGCGCGAGCTGTAGCCTGGCTGTTCACATCAGAACCTCATTCTACCGCGCTGCATTATTTTTGGCAAGTTTAATGATAAAATGCAATCACACATTAATAAAACTCCACGCTGCAGAACATTAACTAGGCATACATATGGCATATTAATTATTATTCAGTCTGAAATGACAATGTGTGTTTTTATGTAGACACCTGATACTTTTACTGTAAATTGCAATATTGGCTTGAGTCTGCAGAGGCAGGTATACAGCCTGTCTGCCAGGAAGGGGGATATATATTTATTAGTTCACAGCATTTAACTCCCTGCAGCAGCATGTGCAGTTTTGTAACCACATAAATATGACTGGCATAAACATTGAGGTATATCATCTATCTTAGTCCTAAAAGATAGATTATAGTGTGGAAATACCCCGACTTCTATCATATCTATACCGGTAGAAAGGGCTTATGCCACGATGATAACCAGTTAACGTTTCAAAGTATTTATGTGGAATAATAAATGATATGCCATATGTTAATGTTCTGCAATGTGGAGTTTTATATAATGTGAAATCAGGTTCTATTATTAATAGGGGTGTGACGAAATATTGTGCCACAAAATATTGCGATATAAAAACGTGACGATATGCATCGTGGAGACAAAGAACTGAAAAGCGATATCAGGACATAATAGGTACTATATACATATGGGCTCCAGGGCTAAAGCTGCAGCCTCTTCCCGCTGCTGTTTAAGGCCTATGGAAGGAGGCTGAGTACGCGTCATATCTTTGGGGTACAACACATGCGCAGTAAAAATCTGGTCTGCCTTTGCCGAAATTGAACCAATCGCAACGCACGGCCGCAGCTTCAGTTACACTGTGCATGTGACATACCCCCGGTGCCATGTCCGCCCGTGACCTAGCCTCCTTTCATAGGCCTTGTCGGAGCTCCACACACATCAACACACACAGCGCAGTCAGTGAACAGTCAGACTGATGGTGGCTTGGCTAACAATAATGTCGGGTGAGAACGAGGATGCTGTAATTTATCAATACAATGTTCACATCCTTTTTGTAAAATAATTAATAAACTGTTCGTCATAACTTTTTTTTGTGAACAAATATAATTGATGAAAGAGTATTTAAAAGTTTTCTGATTTATAGAATATGATTTTACAAGACAAACATTTTCATAAGAATTAAATGTTCAGACGAAGGCTGTGATAAATAATAAAAATAATAATTTAACTAGTAATAATAATGGTCCATAATGATGTAAAATGTGTAGTTTTAAGTCAAAAACCTTCAAATTTTCTCAGGGAAGGACCCCCAAACCCAATATCTCCTAGTATCTTTTATTCACTGTATAAATTCATAATGTGTCTCTGTATAATATGTAGGAGCATCCTGACTGGGACTCTGCTCCTAAAACCTGAATGAAGAGCTCACACACCTCAGCTCTGCATGTATACCTGCCTGTCTGTCTGGCTGCTGTTGATTCCAGCCTATAGACATCCTATAATATATTATAGAGAGATGCTGAAGTCACAACTGATTATGAATAACACAGTTTAACATGCTTAAAGAAATAATGAATAAATAGGAATAACTTGCAAGAGATTGCTGATACCGGCAGATACACACAACATGTTAATAAGAGAGTACCAACACTGGTCAATATGAGATGAAAAGAGTGTAACTTCCTGTTTGATTAGAGCTGTAAGTTTTGTGTAAATGCTGGTTGTTGAAACACAGTAAATATTATCAGCTGCACTCACCAGTATTTGAGTCTGTTGTTGTTGAGAAAGACCTGATGAACTCAGTTTAATATTTCTTTAGACAGAAACACAGAGACTTGTCTCGACTGCAGCTCTCTGACAAACATGCAGTTTCATTTCTGTAATGTGACGTTGAAGCTCTCCTCCTTCCAGTGTTGCTCCACCTCTTACAGCAGCTCTGTTTGTGAGGATGTGTTTCCTCCACCAGGACAGTTTTCACAAAAAAAAAAGTCAATCCCACATGTAAGAATACATCTTAGGGTCAGCAGAAACCAGCAGCCACTTTACAGTCCTCTACAGCTCTGCAACAATCATACTGTCTGTCCAGATCTCAGCTCACTGTTTGTCCTGTAATGTTCTAACCTTCTCATGTAATTCTTGTATTTGCTTCGTTCCTATTAGTTGTTGCTGAATCAGACCAGGAAGTTGAGTGGTGTGTGCAGTCTGTGCATGCCTTTAACAAACTCTCCTCCCTCTGATGTGTGTTGTCATGCTCACATCTAGTGGCCACAGTTGAGAAACACATCCAACCTGTGAAAACCTTTGTGACTTTGTGGACAAGACTCCAGTTTCAAAATAAAACACTCACACAAAAAATGTCTTCTTCTGCACAGGATTTTATTGCAGTGATGACTGATTAAATGAATAACAACATGGATGCATATCAGACATTAAAACCCAATAACCAGATGACTGAATAACTAGTAAAAATATAGACCATTATCATTCACTTAATGATAATTAAATGTTCAAAACCCAACAACAGCTGAAAAGATGTAGGCCTATAAAACAGAATTAAAGCTCTAATGCTGCAACTAACAATTACTTTCATTATTGATTAATCTCTTGGTGTATAAAATATCAGAAAAAAAGTCACAAATGCCCATTATGATTTATAATAATCCAAAAATATTTGCTTTAATTTGATAGAAGACCCAGAAACCAGCCAATATTCACATTTGAGAGGCTGGAATCTGTGAATATTTGAATTTTTTGTTTTAAAAAATAACATAAACAATTAATTGATTAATATTTGCAGATTAATTTTTCTGTTGAGTGATAAATTGATTTATTCAGCTCTCAATTGCTCACAGAAAGAGTACTCAAGAGTAACTTTTTGAAACTGAGTAGTTGTCTTTATCAGAAAAATGTACTTAACGTATGAAAAGTAAAAGTGTTGATTGTGCAGTAAAATGTTCCCTGTCAGTGTTTTACTATTATATCTGATGTTTCTGGATTAATATTACTGCTGCATTAATGTGTATGTTACATTTTACTGATGTAGATGTTTAAGGTTGTGCTAAATTTAACTCATTTATATACTGTTGGCTAGTTTAATCTACAGCAATGCATCATGGTCTATGAGATCATCATATGTTTGTAGCGTCGCTGTACTGTGAGAACTACGTATCTCTAAACAGTTGACTTTTCATGGTGTCAGAAAAACAGCCCTGAAGATTAATTCTGAAGACAACAGGTTTACATTGTATATTGCCACTGAATATGTATATTTGTTCTGTTATATGACAGTGAACCTTTTCATTTAAATATCATCAGTCTACTCAGCTTGATTGACAGGAGAGATGATCAGAGGGGCAGAGTTTTTACCACCATCATTAAAACAAGGACAGAAGTATGGGAGGAGTTTCTCAGTGAAGCAGCAGCCAGTAAAGGAGTAGATAAGAGCTGCAGCATCTACGTCATAAAAGGAGACCAGACCCTCCTCATAATCCACAAACACCCCCACCTTCTGAGGCTGAGACTTCAGAGAGAGACTGACATCAGGGCCAGCAAGAGCTTTGTACTCATTTTCTTTTCTCAAACATATAGTCCAGTAACCATCCCGTGGTCTCAGTGTGAGGTCTCCCTTCCTGTTGATCGACTCTCTGGCCACTCCTAAGACCCAGTTAGTCTTTCCTTTAACTTGAACCTCAAAGTAAAATCTGCCTGAAGAGAAACTCTGCTTTCCTAAAACAAAAACATAATTAGAAAATCTCTCTGGGTTGTCTGGGAGATTCTTCCTCACATCACTATCATTCACTTGTTTCCCATCATCAGACAGGATGAGACGGGGATTAGCTGTATCAGGATCAAGAGTCACATCCACTGCATACTTCTGGACCCTCTTCAGCTCTGACTCAGCGACCAGCTTCTTCATCTCTTTACTGAGTGTCTCCTCCAGCTGAGCCACAGCTTTCACCAGAGTCCCCTTATATGATGATGTACGGACGCTGACCTCTGTCCAGTCCTTGGTGGTTGGAGCAGCTTTTAGGGACTGGACACTCTGGAGAAGATGGAGATGGTCTTCAGAGCGTGAGAGCTGCTCCAATTCAGTCCTTCTCTTCGTCAGCTCAGAGATTTCCTGTTCCAGCTCTTTGATGAAAGCTCCAGCCTGTTTTTCTGTTGCTCTCTGCTTCTCTTTGATCGTGTCGATGAGATTGGCTTGGCCTCTCTCAACAGACTCCTTCAGAGCAGTGAAGACCTGAACACCTTCTGCTATCTCTCTGTCTGCATCTTCCTCACTGAGGTCGACTGAGTGTTTGATGTCCTGAATCTTCAGTCGTCTCTTCTGGATCATCTGCTGGATTTCAGCCTCTGTCTTCCCCAGCTCGGCCTTCTTTCCTTCATATTCTTCTTTCAGAGGAACAAACTCGTGTGTCTTGTGGTCTAAAACGAGGCAGAGCATGCAGACACATGTCTGGTCCGTCTTACAGAACAGCTCCAGAGGTTTATCGTGCTTCATACACATCCTGTCTTCCAGGTTCTCCACAGGGTCGATCAGCTGATGTCTTTTCAGACGTGAAGCTTTCAGATGAGGCTCCAGGTGAGTCTCACAGTAGGAGGCCAGACACACCAGGCAGGACTTCAGGGCCTTCAGTTTGGTTCCAGTGCAGACGTCACAGGGAACTTCTCCGGGTTTGGACACTTGTTGCTCTGAGCTGATGCTGCTGGTTTTCTGTTGAGCTGACTGTCTGAACTGAACAACCATCTCAGAGATGAAGGTGTTGACGTGCAGCTCAGGTTTTGTGTTGAAAACCTTTTTACACATGGGACACTGGCACCTGTCACTAGTATTCCAGTGTTCATTGATGCAGTTTTTGCAGAAGTTGTGTCCACATGGTATAGCGACTGGATCAGTGAACACATCCAGACAGATGGAGCACAGAAACTGATCTTCAGATTGCAGATTGCTGGCAGCAGCCATATCTACACACTGAGAACAAAAGGGAAAGTATTATAAAATGTTTTGTTTCACATGTATTAATCATTTGTATAAAACAAATATCAAAGTATGATTACCTCAATATTGAGAAACATTATTTTGAATTTATAGGTTTGTTTCATTTAACTGAGATGTCCATCTGACAAGTGTCATTATCAGTGCTCGAAGTGGGCCGGTACGCAGCGGTACACCGTACCGGCACTTTTACATTTTACTCCTTGGCGTACTGTGACTTTTTCATGCGTACCAGAGCTTCTTACAAGCTGCCTGTCCTCTCCTCTGCCCTCTCCACATCAGGTTCACTGGGAGATAAATAACGGTGCAGCGCCAGCGTAGTTGCGCTGCGTGGGTTCACGTAGGGAATTGAAGCCGGCTTTATTAATCGACGCGCGAGCTGTAGCCTTGCTGTTCACATCAGAAGCTCATTCTACCGCGCTGCATTATTTTTGGGGTGTTTAATGATAAAATGCGATCACACATTAATAAAACTCCACGCTGCAGAACATTAACTAGGCATACATATGGCATATTAATTATTATTCAGTCTGAAATGACGATGTATGTTTTTATGTAGACACCTGATAGTTTTACTGTAAATTGCAATATTGCCTCGAGTCTGCAGAGGCAGGTATACAGCCTGTCTGCCAGGAAGGGGGATCTACATTTATTAATTCACAGCATTTAACTCCCTGCAGCAGCATGTGCCGTTTTGTAACCACATAAATATGATTGGCATAAACATTGAGGTATATCATCTATCTTAGTCCTAAAAGATAGTTTATAGTGTGAAAATACCCCGACTTCTATCATATCTATACCGGTAGAAAGGGGTTATGCCACAATGATAACCAGTTAACGTTTCAAAGTATTTATGTGGAATAATAAATGATATGCCATATGTTAATGTTCTGCAATGTGGAGTTTTATATAATGTGAAATCAGGTTCTATTATTAATAGGGGTGTGACGAAATATTGTGCCACAAAATATCACGATATATAAAAATGTGACGATATGCATCGTCGAGACAAAAAACTGAAAAGCCATATCAGGGCATAATAGGTACTATGTTCATATGGGCTCCAGGGCTAAAGCTGCAGCCTCTTCCTGCAGCTGTTCAAGGCCTATGGAAGGAGGCTGAGTAGGCGTCATATCATAGGGTACAAAACACGTGCGCAGTAAAATCTGGTCTGCCCTCACCGAAATTGAACCAATCGCAACGCACCGCCGCAGCTTCAGTTACACTGTGCATGTGACATACCCCCGGTGCCAAGTCTTCCCGTGACCTAGCCTCCTTTCATAGGCCTTCTCGGAGCTCCACACACATCAACACACACAGCGCAGTCAGTGAACAGTCAGACTGGTTATGGTGGCTAGGCTAACAATAATATCGGGTGAGAACGAGGGTGCTGTAATTTATCAATACAATGTTCATATCCTTTTTGTAAAATAATTAATGAACTGTTTCGTCATAACTTTTTTTTTGTGAACAAATATAATTGATGAAAGAGTATTTAAAAGGTTTCTGATTCATAGATTACGATTTTACAAGA
This sequence comes from Sebastes fasciatus, assembly GCF_043250625.1. Classification (NCBI taxonomy): domain Eukaryota; kingdom Metazoa; phylum Chordata; class Actinopteri; order Perciformes; family Sebastidae; genus Sebastes; species Sebastes fasciatus. Next base: position 25,440,244 of record NC_133797.1, read on the forward strand.
CAAACATTTTCATAAGAATTAAATGTTCAGATGAAGGCTGTGATAAATAATAAAAATAATAATTTATCTAGTATTAATAATGGTCCATAATGATGTAAAATGCCTAGTTTTAAGTCAAAAACCTTCAAATTTTCTCAGGGATGGACCCCCAAACCCAATATCTCCTAGTATCTTTTATTCACTGTATAAATTCATAATGTGTCTCTGTATAATATGTAGGAGCATGCTGACTGGGACTCTGCTCCTAAAACCTGAAAGAAGAGCTCACACACCTCAGCTCTGCATGTATACCTGCCTGTCTGTCTGGCTGCTGTTGATTCCAGCCTATAGACATCCTATAATATATTATAGAGAGATGCTGAAGGCTACAAATAACACAGGAAAGCACTTTAAGTATTAACACTATATACAGACACACCACCTTAACCCTATAATGTTCCAGTGTGAATATTATTGGAGTATTATAGGCCTACTATAGAAGATGCATATAGCCCAAGTATATATAGCAATAAAATCACAACTGATTATGACTGACACAGTTTAACATGCTTAAAGAAATAATTAATAAATAGGAATAAGTCGCAAGAGATTGCTGATACCGGCAGATACACACAACATGTTAATAAGAGAGTACCGGCACTTATTTTTTCCCACTTCAAACACTGGTCATTATGAAATGAAGAGTGTAACTTCCTGTTTGATTAGAGCTGTAAGTTTTGTGTTAATGCTGGTTGCTGAAACACAGTAAATATTATCAGCTGCACTCACCAGTATTTGAGTCTGTTGTTGTTGAGAAAGACCTGATGAACTCAGTTTAATATTTCTTTAGACAGAAACACAGAGACTTGTCTCGACTGCAGCTCTCTGACAAACATGCAGTTTCATTTCTGTAATGTGACGTTGAAGCTCTCCTCCTTCCAGTGTTGCTCCACCTCTTACAGCAGCTCTGTTTGTGAGGATGTGTTTCCTCCACCAGGACAGTTTTCACAAAAAAAAGTCAATCCCACATGTAAGAATACATCTTAGGGTCAGCAGAAACCAGCAGCCACTTTACAGTCCTCTACAGCTCTGCAACAATCATACTGTCTGTCCAGATTTCAGCTCACTGTTTGTCCTGTAATGTTCTAACCTTCTCATGTAATTCTTGTATTTGCTTTGTTCCTATTAGTTGTTGCTGAATCAGACCAGGAAGTTGAGTGGTGTGTGCAGTCTGTGCATGCCTTTAACAAACTCTCCTCCCTCTGATGTGTGTTGTAATGCTCACATCTAGTGGCCACAGTTGAGAAACACATCCAACCTGTGAAAACCTTTGTGACTTTGTGGACAAGACTCCAGTTTCAAAATAAAACACTCACAAAAAAAGTTTCTTCCTCTGCACAGGATTTTATTGCAGTGATGACTGATTAAATTAATAACAACATAAATGCATATTAGACATTAAACTCAATAACCGGATGACTGAATAACTAGTAAAAATACTGACAATCATTCACTTAATACTAATTAAATGTTCAAAACCTAACAACAGCTGAAAAGATGTCGGCCTATAAAACAGAATTAAAGCTCTAATGCTGCAACTAACAATTATTTTCATTATTGATTAATCTCTTTGTGCATAAAATATCTGAAATAAAGTCACAAATGCCCATTATGATTTATAATAATCCAAAGATATTTGGTTTAATATGATAGAAAGAACCAAAAAACAGCAAATATTCACATTTGAGAGGCTGGAATTTGCGAATTTTTTAACATTTTTGCTTAAAAATTAGATAAACAATGAATTGATTAATATTTGCAGATTAATTTTTCTGTTGATTGATAAATTAATTAGCTAATTTATTCAGCTCTTACTTGCTATTGTGTTCATTGTGTTCATTTTAACTCCTTTATATACTGTTGGCTAGTTTAATCTACAGCAATGCATCATGGTCTATGAGATCATCATATGTTTGTAGCTTCGCTGTCCTGTGAGAACCACGTATCTCTAAACAGTCGACTTTTCATGGTGTCAGAAAAACAGCCCTGAAGATTAATTCTGAAGACAACAGGTTTACATTGTATATTTCCACTGAATATGTATATTTGTTCTGTTATATGACAGTGAACCTTTTCATTTAAATATCATCAGTCTACTCAGCTTGATTGACAGGAGAGATGATCAGAGGGGCAGAGTTTTTACCACCATCATTATTACAGGGATGAAAGTGTGGGAAGAGTTTCTCAGTGAAGCAGCAGCCAGTAAAGGAGTAGATAAGAGCTGCAGCATCTACGTCATAAAAGGAGACCAGACCCTCCTCATAATCCACAAACACCCCCACCTTCTGAGGCTGAGACTTCAGAGAGAGACTGACTCGAGTGCTAGTAGCAGCTTTGTACTCATTTCCATTTCTCAAACATATAGTCCAGTAACCATCCTCAGGTCTCAGTGTGAGGTCTCCCTTCCTGTTGATCGACTCTCTGGCCACTCCTAAAGTCCATTTAATCTTTTCTTTAACTTGAACCTCAAAGTAAAATCTGCCTGAAGAGAAACTCTGCTTTCCTAAAACACAAACATAATAGGAAAATCTCTCTGGGTTGTCTGGGAGATTCTTCCACACATCACCATGATTCACTTGTTTCCCATCATCAGACAGGATGAGTTCAGGATGAGCTGTATCAGGATCAAGAGTCACATCCACTGCATATTGCTGGACCCTCTTCAGCTCATCTTCAAGCAGCTTCTTAATCTCTTTACTGAGTGTCTCCTCCAGCTGAGCCACAGCTTTCACCACAGTCCCCTCATATGTTGATGGACGGACGCTGACCTCTGTCCAGTCCTTGGTGGGTGGAGCAGCTTTCAGGGACTGGACACTCTGGAGAAGATGGAGTTGGTCTTCAGAGCGTGAGAGCTGCTCCACTTCAGCCCTTCTCTTCGTCAGCTCAGAGATTTCCTGTTCCAGCTCTTTGATGAAAGCTTCGGCCTGTTTTTCTGTTGTTTTCTGCTTCTCTTTGATCGTGTTGATGAGATTGGCCAGGCCTCTCTCAACAGACTCCTTCAGAGCAGTGAAGACCTGAAGACCTTCTGCTATCTCTCTGTCTGCATCTTCCTCACTGAGGTCGACTGAGTGTTTGATCTCCTGAATCTTCAGTTGTCTCTTCTGGATCATCTGCTGGATTTGAACCTCTGTCTTCCCCAGCTCGGCCTTCTTTCCTTCATATTCTTCTTTCAGAGGAACAAACTCATGTGTCTTGTGGTCTAAAACAGGGCAGTGCATGCAGATACATGTCTGATCGGTCTTACAGAACAGCTCCAGAGGTTTATCGTGCTTCGTACACATCCTGTCTTCCAGGTTCTCCACAGGGTCGATCAGCTGATGTCTTTTCAGGCCTGACATTGTCAGATGAGGCTCCAGGTGAGTCTCACAGTAGGAGGCCAGACACACCAGGCAGGACTTCAGGGCCTTCAGTTTGGTTCCAGTGCAGACGTCACAGGGAACTTCTCCTGGTTTGGACACTTGTTGCTCTGAGCTGCTGCTGCTGGTTTTCTGTTGAGCTGACTGTCTGAACTGAACAACCATCTCAGAGATGAAGGTGTTGACCTTTAAATAAGGTCTTATGGTAAAAGCCTCTTTACACATGGGACACTGGCACCTGTCACTAGTATTCCAGTATTCAGTGATGCAGTTTTTGCAGAAGTTGTGTCCACATGGTGTGCTGACTGGATCAGTGAACACATCCAGACAGATGGAGCACAGAAACTGATCTTCAGATTGCAGATTGCTGGCAGCAGCCATGTCTACACACTGAGAACAAAAGTGAAAGTATTACAAAATGTTTTGTTTCACATGTATCAATCATTTGTATAAAACATATATTAAAGTATGATTACTGCAATATTGAAAAACATCATTTTTGAATTTATAGGTATTTAGGTGGGTTTAGTTTTCATTTATTTGACGTGTCATGAAATGAAAAGAGTGTAACTTCCTGTTTGATTAGAGCTGTAAGTTTTGTGTTAATGCTGGTTGTTGAAACACAGTAAATATTATCAGCTGCACTCACCAGTATTTGAGTCTGTTGTTGTTGAGAAAGACCTGATGAACTCAGTTTAATATTTCTTTAGACAGAAACACAGAGACGTGTCTCGACTGCAGCTCTCTGACAAACATGCAGTTTCATTTCTGTAATGTGACGTTGAAGCTCTCCCCCTTTAGTGTTGCTCCACCTCTTACAGCAGCTGTTTGTGAGGTTGTGTTTCCTCCTTCAGGGTTAGACAGAATACCTTCAGTATAGTTACAGATATTTGGCACAAGATAAGTTTAATCTTTAGGGAGACCTTTTACTTCTTTTATCTTCTTTTTTCATGCTGTGTGGGTTTATTGCAGCCACCACAACAAAAAGAGGTAAATCCCACATACAAGAGTATATCTAGGGTCAGCAAAAAACAACAATCCTTTACAGTTTTCTACAGCTCTGCAACAATCCTACAGTCAGTCCACAGTTCAGCTAACTATTTATCCTGTAATGTTTAACTTTCTCATGTAATTCTTGTATTTCTTCCTACAGTTGTTGCTAAATTAGACGAGGAAGTTGAAACTCCTCCCTCTGATCTGAGCTGTTAGTCTCATCTCTGGTGACCACAAGAGGGAAACACATCTGACTCAATTTAGAGAAGAAGACTCCATTTTCAAAATAAAACGCTTTCCTAAGCAGTTTGGTCTTCCACACTGATGAAATGCCACATCGAAAGCCAGTACTACATTAATGATCATCATAGCAGTTACTGTTGCAACCAAAGGTTATTGTCAGAATCAGAATCAGCTTTATTGACCGAGTATGTGTAGCCTATGCACACAAGAAATTTGACTGTGATTTATTTTGGTTCTCAATGTACACACAGACACTTATCATTAATTAATCTGCATGATTATTTTTTTCAATTAAGTGATGAATCATTTGGTCCATCAAACACCAGAAACAGTGAATAATGTCCTTTACAATTTCCTCGAGTGCAAGTTGACGTCTTCAAATGTCTTTTTTTGTTCAATCACCAGTAAAAAAAAAACAAAGATATTCTGTTTACCATGAAAACGAATAAAGCAGCAACTTCTTACACTGGAGAAGTTGAAGGTTTTTGCTCTTTTGATTAAAAGATGATTCAAATAATGAATTGGTCATCAAAAGAGTTGCTGATTAATTTTATGCCCATCGATTTATTGATTAATTAACTAATCTTTTCAGCTCTAATAACAGTAATTGTCCAAATTTCCAAGAACTACTGCAAGACAAGATATGTATATTTTTACAACACATTTTACACAAAGAACAGAATCATTAAAAAGGCTTTACATAATGAAAATAAAATAATGACTGGCTTCCTGATGGCCTTGTTGCATGTCGTTTCCTGAGAGATGCAGCCAGATGTTTCTATGGATCATTGTTTATGGCAAACCGTTTTAACATTTAATAGCTAAACTTGACTATTAACATGAGAGATATCCACAATTGCATTTTGACTAGTCATAATTATATTGTGACTAGTCACTGTGTGACTTATTCAAGATATCTATAATGTCATTCTGACTAGTCAAAACAACAGTTAGAGATATTAGATATTAGTTTATTACTATTATTATTTAGTGTGTTACTTTGTGTTTGGGCTGGAGATCCCAGGTAGTTTAGTTTTTCCTGGTTTTTTTAAAGTTAACTACTTTTTGAGTTTAGGGGGATGAGCTAGTTGCGACGGCCCATTGCGTGTCTGGCCCAGCGACTTCCCCTTCTTGTGTTTATCTAACCAGGATGACCAACCCTTTTTTTGCTCAGTTGCATTTTTGACCGTTTTTTTTTGTGTCTTGTGACTCCTCAAATGTCAATTATCAAATAAAGGCAAAAACTACAAATAAATAAATCAAATACATCACATATCATATCAGATGTACTTTAACTCCTGACTAATTTCATTCAATGGAGAGTAAAACTAATATCAGCCTATATCTGACAGTGGCAGAAGCAGTTTTGAGATTATTTACTTTAGTATAGTATTAGTAATAGTAAAGTATAGTCTAAAAATATTCCATTACAAAACCTTCATTCAAAATGTGACTTAAGTAAAAGTACAGAAATAGCTAAATGTGCTTAAAGTTTCAAATGTAAAAGAACACACGTCATGCAGAAACACAGTGTTATTTTATTAATGATATGCTGTAAAATTGGATTTTTATTTTACATAATGTAAGGTGTTAATGTGCAGCCAATCTTAGACACTTTGGTTAGTTTAGTAGTAAACAACAGCATCATAATTTCTAAGCTTTTCATATCTTTTGCAAGTACATTATTTATTGCAAAAGTCAGTATCTGCAAGTGTCAAATAAAGTAAAAAGTACAATATTTTTGCCTCTGAAATTTAGTGGTGTGGAAGTACAGTATAAAATGAAAATGCTCAAGTAAAGGTGAAGTAGGCCTACCTCTTCTACACTGTGCTACTGAAGTAAGTACTGGACAGAGCTAAAACATAAACATTTAATAACTATGTACAGATATAAATACATATGACATGTAGACAGTATATTTATAGTAAAAAACTAAATATAAAAACAATATAATTTGTAAACAGTAAGACAATACTCAAGTAAATACTTTCCACCACTGTATATATATATATATATATATATAAATATATATATATATATATATATAGAGAGAGAGAGAGAGAGAGAGAGAGAGAGAGAGAGAGAGATAGATAGATAGATAGATAGATAGATAGAACTTTGTTAATCTATCTATCTATCTATCTATCTATCTATCTATCTATCTATCTATAGGTACCTGTACTTTACCTACATCTCAGATGGACTTATTGTACTTTTATTAGATAGATAGATAGATAGATAGATAGATAGATAGATAGATAGATAGATAGATAGTAACTTTATTGATCCCGAGGGAAATTCAAGTTTCCAGCATCACAGTTCCATAGTGCAAAACATGTTAGTAAAAAGGCAGTAAAAAAGTTAGTATTGCAAAGTAAAAAAAAAATATACCAGATATAAAAAGTGCAGGGTAACAGCTGTGATACACGACTATTAAAAAAGTGAATATAGTGCAGAAGAGACTGTTAAAAATGAGTATAGTGCATTATTATCTGTCCTGCTTTATATATCTGTCCTGCTTTATATCTGTCCTGCTTTTTATATATCGTCCTGCTTTATATGTATATATAAATAAAAATAGATAAAGATAAAGTTTGCACTGTTATGCTGAACATGCAGTGATTTGGAGACCATAGCTGTATTTTTTTTAATTCTTATTTATTCTAACATTTTTATCTATTCTTTTGTTATTATACTGCTTACTTGCACCAACAAAACCAAAGCAAATTCCTAGTGTATACCTCTTATACTTGACAATAAGCACGATTCTGATTCTGATTCTGATTTGAACTGGAGATTTTAACTATCACAAACGAGCCCTTGTATTTTATTTTGAAAATCGAAGCCGGAAGTAAAGCTATTTGTTTGTTGTGCTAACTTGGTAGCAAAAGGGTCAATCGGTGCACAGAAACTTATCCAGTTACGTACCATCTTATATCAATGACCCCGGCTCTGTTAGGGTGGTAAGATGTCTACATGTCCGTGTGAGGGTCGTCAGACACCGGGCTGCTCTGATTGTTTACAGCCGCTAGGTTAGTTAGCCTGCGGATGCTAACTTCAGCTAGCCTGAAGCTAACGTTACCGTAGCTACCAACCACGGCCTCTGAAGAGGAGGCTGGGACACACGCGTCATCAGCGCGTCATACCGCCGGGGGGTATTGCACATGCGCAGTAGAATCTGTACTTTCTATTTAAGGAACTCCAGATTCTTACTATTTATGATATCAATATTTCTCAAATGTGTGTTTTTATTTATAAGATACTTTCTGGTTAAGGGAATTATCCTGAGCAATTTAATTTAAGTACAAACTCAAGGTACCTGAACTTTACCTACATCTCAGATGGACATATTGTACTTTTATTAGATAGATAGATAGATAGATAGATAGATAGAACTTTGTTAATCTATTTATATATATAAATAGATAGATAGATAGATAGATAGATAGTAACTTTATTAATCCCGAGGGAAATTCAAGTTTCCAGCATCACAGTTCCATAGTGCAAAAACATGTTTGTAAAAAGGCAGTAAAAAAAGTTAGTAGTGCAAAGTACAAAGTACAAAAACATATACCAGATATAAAAATACAAGGAGATGAAGAAGAAAACTGTTAAAAGTGAATATAGTGCAGGGTAACAGCTGTGATATACGACTATTAAAAAAGTGAATATAGTGCAGAAGAGACTGTTAAAAGTGAGTATAGTGCATTATTATCTGTTTTTCATCCCCTTTCTGTCCAATGAAAAGCATGCATCTCCAGTTGGTTTTGCATGTTTGTGATGAACTGAAGGATGAAGGGTTTATTATTTTTATGTAATTATTTTTGCCTATTTTTCTCAACTTCTGACAACCCGGCTTGTTTGAATGTATGACTTTGCACTGGTTCTTATAGTCTAAATGTGTGACGTGCAATTTGCTCAATTAAAAAAAAAAAGAAGATTACGCACCATCTTGGATCTTTACATTCGTTGTAGCATTCTTTTAAGTTATTTTAAGTAAAAAACAACAACAAATAAATCTATTCGAATAATAAGAAGGGGTTTTCCTCTTGTCACCACAAACTGTCTCCTTACTCTTTATTATAGTCTAATTTATCCCTATCTTTCATATTGTAATATAGTTTGGGCGAGTACTTTTCCGACAAACCTTCATTACATTTTAGTTCTCCAAAAACGTTTTGTGAGGACTGCAACTCGATCAGAGTCACACATCTCCTCTGTTCCTCTATTTCAGAAACTCCAGATTCTTACTATGATATCAATATTTCTCAAATATGTGTTTTTATTTATAAGATACTTTCTGGTGAAGGGAATATTCCTGAGCAGTTCAAGACCTATTTTAAAACAAATTCTCAGGTCCATTCTTACTCAACCCGGCAGTCTCTAGATCTTCATCCTCCTAAATTCCTCACTAGACTAGTAGAGGTCAGTTTTCGATAATATTTAGGGGGAACCAAATTATGGAGTAGCTTTTCACATCTATCAATAAACTGTTCATCTGTCAAAAGTTTCAAAAGTCGCTTAAAGGGTAATTTATCTGCTGTCTTGTAATTGCTTTCCCCCCCATGTTGTCCATGTATCTGTTTTTATGTTTTTTTTTATTTTTTCCCACTCACAATGTTGTTTGAAGAAGTCTTTATAGATATTTAAATCAATATCCTCCTCACAAACACTAACCATACACTTCCATGCAACACACACAAGCACACACACACACACACACACACACACACACACACTTATCTTTTTTGATATATTTACTGTATTGTTATTGTTGTTATTATATATCTTGTCCTAATTGTTTTGTTATCACTATCATGTAGTCATATTATTTCTTTATATTAATCTTGTCTCTGGGTGGAGGCTTCAGATAAAACTAGTGTTTTTTTTGCCTCTTTCCTGCACCGTATATTATTATTTTTTTTGTTGTTATGTTGTATAGTCTTAATACAAAATACATTTGTCTGTGCAATATCGTTGATGCATTATACACCTCAAGTGCAACTACCTTTGTTTACATTTATTTATTTACTACATCTACCCTACCTATTTTACAAGTGCAATTATCTCTGTTTACATTACATCTATTTTTATATTTTATACTTCTAGAGTAACACTTCTGTTTACATTTATTTATTACATCTACTTTACCTGTTTTATTTGCTATATAACTGTGTGTGTGTTTTACCTGTTATATGATATTATCTGCCTCCTTTAGTCTTGTCAAGTATTTGTTTTTAAAGCACTGACCAGAAGTGGCAAACTGTGAATCTTGTTGTATTTAATACAATGACAATAAAGCTTTCTATTCTATTCTATTTTTAAATTGTGCACTTAATGAATAGTATAATAATGGTAGTAATAGTAATAACAATACGTGTAATAATAGTTTTTTATATATATATTTACTGTATTTTAACTGCTATTATATTTATCTTGTTCTAATTGTTTGTTATCAATATTATTTAGTCATATTAATTCTTTATATTAATCTTGTCTCTAGGTGGAGGCTTCAGATAATTCCAGTGGGTTTTTCGCCTCTTCCTGCACTGTATATATTATTCTTTTATTTTTTTTGTTATGTTGTATAGTCTTAAATTGTGCAAAACAAATAAACAAATAAACGACTGCAGCTTGAGTTACACTGCGCATGTGTTATACACCAAGACCCAGCCTCCTTTCTATAGTCCTTGCTACCAACTCACCATAACGAGCAGGAAGGAGGACAAACTGAGCTGAGAGACAAGAAGCTCCCTACTGTATGCTTCCTTGTGTTTGTTTTATTATTACTATTATTTCCCAGCCGGTGTACACACGCCAGCACAGTGAGTGATGTGGAAAGTAACTTTACAAGCGTTGAGTGTTTTGCTGTTGGCCTGGTTCTTCGGGAACTTTGTTCTGGGTTGGTTTCAACAGAACAACGTGAAACACAAAACGCAGCAGGAGCAGCAGCAGCAGCAGAGCAGCAGCGAGGAGGATCCGGATCCGAGCAGAGCTGCAGACAACAGCAAGGACCAGGACCAGGACCAGGACCAGAGCTGCTTCTGCCATGTAAGTACACATTAACACACCACACAGGGCTTGTGTGAAACCTTAAAGTACAAAACGACGTTATTGTTATTATATTTAAAGCTTTAAACGTGGCACAATACGACACGACAACAGCTGATCTACCATTCAGGAAATCTTATTATAGCATTTTCTACTGTCATCTTAATGTGACGTCACCGTGTGTGTGTGTGTGTGATGCTAGCTGGCAGCAACGCTCTCCATCTCTCTCCATCACTACTACTGTTTTTATAGAATAGGTTATAGAATAAACGTTTAGCCTTTTAAATTAATGTCAGACATTCTTGGCAAATAACTACTAACTTTAATTTATTTTTATTATTATTATTATTTATTTTTTTACATATATCTAATTAAAATGGTTTAGATTTTTTTAAGCGACACTTATCAGCAGGAAGATTGTATTTTACACGTCAAATTTATTTATTTATTTGCACATATATTAAACTGCACAAAATCCAGTCTAGCAGCAACACTCTCCATCTCTGTCTCCATCACTACTCTTGTTTTTATAGAATAAAAGTTTAGCCCTTTTATATTAATGCTGGAAACTGCGGACATTCTTGGCAAATAACTACCAACTTTTAATTATTTTTTTTATACATATATCTAATGAAAATTGTTTCGATTTTTTTAAGCAACACTTATCAGCAGGGAGATCGTATTTTACACGTCCAATTTATTTATTTATTTGCACATATATAAAACTGCACATAATCCAGTCTAGCAGCAACATTCTCCATCTCTGTCTCCATCACTACTCTTGTTTTATAGAATAAAAGTTTAACCTTTTATATTAATGCCAGAAACTGTGGACATTCTTGGCAAATAACTACCAACTTTTAATTTTTTTGTTGTTGTTTTTTTACATATATGTAATTAGATTTTTCAAGCGACACTTATCAGCAGGAAGATTGTATTTTACACGTCAAATTTATTTATTTATTTGCACATATATAAAACTGCACAAAATCCAGTCAAAGAAAAAAAAAAAGCAAGAAATATGTCAGGAGAGGTCAATAAGCCCCAGGCTTATACAAAGGTCCTCCCCCAATAACAAAAAAAGGAAGAAGGATCTAAACTAACATAATTTGAAAAAATACTACAAAAGTTAAACAACAACAAGAAGTACACAAAATGTGCAGAAAAACCTAACCAAACAGTGGAAAACAATCCAATAAAAACAATGAAATACATACAAAAAAAAACATTACAGAAGAAAAGAAAATGTATCTAAACATATCAAAAAATAACTAGACATCATTTGAAATTGAACCACATTACATGACTGTCGCATTATGTATTTGTTAAAAAACATTAGCTTCACATTCAATATTACAGTTGGTAACTAATTTATTTAATATAATATTTTCACAATTTCGATTCTTTTCAGTTAAAAAAAAAATAGTGATGACGAGTACAAATGTTTAGATATATTTTCTTCTCTTCTGTACTGTTTTTTGTATGTATTTCATTGTTTTTATTGGATTGTTTGGTTAGGTTTTTCTGCACATTTTGTGTACTTCTTGTTGTTGTTTAAATTTTGTTGTATTTTAAAAAATATGTTAGTTTAGATCTTTCTTCCTTTTTTGTTATTGTTTTTTTAATTGACTGGATTTTGTGCAGTTTTATATATGTGCAAATAAATAAATAAATAAATAAAAATAAGTTTAAATATCCAAAAATTAAACGTCTTGAACAGATTATAATTTTTTTTAGCCAAACTGCTGTTATTTTCATTACTGAGCAGGCAAGCGTGGTGTACCGTGATTGGCTGTAGCAGAGCTTCCGCCTCTTGCCCCTCTCATGGGAGTTGTAGTCTTTTTATGCCACAACCAACGACGGCTCTCCACTGCGACAGACCCGGAAATGGACTACAAAACTGTGAGGAAGCGCTGGCGGAGAGGGGGCGGGGTTTATTGTTTGACAGCTGGTTGTTTGGAGGCGGGGCCTGAAGGGACTGTAGGTCTCCAGTGACAACTCAGCCCACAGACAGAGCTGTTGCTGCTTTGACATATGGTTACCAAGTTAACTGAGAGGAAGTAGAGAAACAGAAACAGCATGCTGAGAGAGATTTGCCTCTTCCTACCTTTCGTAGCGATCGGTGGACTGCTGCACACAGAGGTTTGGTTTTATGTGATGTGTTTTGTACTTTACTGTGTCTTTCCAGGTGTTTCTGAATGTCTGAAGGCAGCAGGAAACACAATTTGACTCACTATAATATCAGATGTTTAAATAAGTAGGAGAGGAAAAGATCATATCAGTATTTGTCATGCTTAAGCAAGTAACAAAAGCTGGGTTTGTTTATTTTTAAAAAGAAAATGCTTATTTAATGTGTAAAAAAGGGAAGTGCTTTATTTTACAAGTCTATAATTTTCTAAAAATGTCCTGTTGATAAAATAGAAACTTCTCTGAAAGAAAAGCTCACTTTAAACCCAACTCAATATTAATTTATTCTTCAGTTATCATTGGAAACTTAATCCATCACATATGTTGAACAGTATGTTTGCCCCTTGAGCTATGGAGGACCACAAGAGTCACGTAAATAGTAATCATTTAATGCATTTAATTTATTACTAACTAATTGTACAATAATATTAGGCATTAATAGATGTGTTTACAAATTGATTTATTACTATTTACATGACTCTTGTGGCCCTCCATATTGACCAACTTTGCATTTTTGCACATTTAATTGACCTGCTGTTAACAATTAATTAGGAATAATTATTTGTAAGTGTACCAGCTGAACACTGTGTATGTTCATTGTAATGAATATTAAATTACCCTTGAATTAACCTATTTTTTTCCCTGGTAACATCTTTCAAAATTAATAGGAAGTTACAGACCTGTAGGATAAAAAGTGTAATTTAGTATTACAGCAGAAAGGCTTTGAAAAAATAACAATAACCAGCCATAGTTAATTTACAGAGATCTAGATTTTTTCCATTAAAACTGTCATTAATATGAAGTTTACACAATTTAGCAACTGGGTGACCCATGATGAAACACTGATATGGTCATTGGTCATTTTACACAGCTTATTTGTTCATGCAAATAACAAAACCAAAAGTGACACGTAGAATAACAAAGCTTTGAATGGACTTAAATTATTACTCAGTAATACACAAGTTATTGTGTTGTATGCTGTTCTTTAAGTTTTAATTGATTTACTTAAGAGCTGAATCAATTAGTCAGTTAAGCAGTGAAGTCTGTTTTTAAGCAAAAGCCCAAATTCTTCACTTTTAGTTTCTCATAAGTGAATATTAGCTGGTCGTCTTTGACAGTAAACTAAATATCTTTGTGTTTTGGATTGTTGGTCGGACAAAACAAGACATTTAATATGTCAACTAGGGCTGTAGGTCATTTTTCACAATCAGTTTAATGGATAATGAAAATAATCGTCAGTTGCGTCCTAATTTACTTGTGCACATTGACAAGCACCAAACTTAAAGGGACTCTGTAAGAATCAGAAATGGCATGTTAATAGTGACACCTGGGGCTGTTAAGTCAACGACAGTCAGCGTCCTGTTGCTCGCACTTGTGCTCGCACTACCGACACACACGAGACTGAACAGGATTGACAGGAAAAAAAGTCGCAATACATAGCTGAAACGATTTTCTCCCCACCCCATACTTGGCAGTAATGTTAGCTTACTGAACGAAGGTCCCTCCATGAATGGAACGCCCGGCCGATGTTGATCCTACTGTTAACTTTTCCAGCTTCAGCCTCCCGACCGTGGTCAGAAGGGACAGGGGAAACATCGTAGTTTTGGTCTTATGGGCCAAAGTTGATTACGTTACTTTCTCCGGAGTTAAGCCCCGCCGTCACTTCACTCAGCAGCAGGAAACAAGACACAGGAAACCTCTGTTGGGCTTGAGGAGCTGCAACATTTATTTCTCCACAAACCGCAACTTCCACTGTACGTTCCCTTAATATTCTCAGAGCTAAACTAACTTTCTTCTGCTCCGCTGCTCACTCGTTTACTCACACACACACTCGCCGCCGCTCTCTCTCTTGCTTCACCACTCTCTTCCCACGTGCACATACACTCCCACAACACTAGTTTTCCCTAGTCGTCATTCCTGTTTTATAAGACGGGCTTCACTAGATATAACTTTGTTTTTTTTCTGCTTCCTTGGAGTTTGTGTTGGAGTCTGAGTTGTGGTGGCGGCTGATCGTTTGTTTGCGTTGGTGGACTCCATTTCTTACCGAACATTAGCTATGATTGCACACTGTTAGCCCTGTAGTGGAGCTGAAGAGAGTAATGGCACTCACGAGCGCGCATGACGTCACATCCGTTGGATTTTCCCGGAAAAACCAGGCCGGATTCTTCACAGAAACTCGCGGCAGGCCTACTTTTTTAGGTTGCGTTAAAACCTGTTCACACAATCGCAATGAAAAAATGATTAGAAAACATATATGTGTAAAAACTTACATACAGTCCCTTTAATGTAGGTTATAAAATACACTCTGAACAGTGTTTTGTGTTCCGGGCAGGAAAGCTATTTTTTAGCCACTTAAACCAGGTGTGTGCGGTGGATTAAGACTAAAGGTGATGGTTGGTTACCTTCCATTGTTACAGGTAGAACCTTTATAAGCCAATCCAAAGCCTCCTCACTACAGCCGGGTGGTGTTAACTTTTAATGCCTTCCTTTGTTTACTGAGCTCATTAATGCTCTCAGTATTTACTGCTTGTCCAGTTGCTTCTCAGGTTAAACACATTTGTCAGCAGCTGAAGGTGCACCGTCTGTGTTGATCAGATGGTGTCTGAATTTTGTATGACCTGTATGGATTCAGGTAACAGCGCGCTGTGCGTCCTCTCACAGCGGTGGTGGATGTATTATGTATGGAAGTGGAGGTAGACTGCGGTATGTCTGTCTGCTGGCCTCCTGCTGTGAAAAGGTGGAAGTAGTGCCTCAGAGGAGAAGCAGGTGGAGTTGGTAGTGTGTTGCAGATCAACATAAAGTAGAGGCAATGATAATAATGTTGTTTTTTTATATAGCACATTCATTGCTTCATAAAACATAACAACAAAGAGCAAAGATATTTAAAAATGATTACAATTAATTGTAAATAAAATTGCATATTGTAGGTGAGGTTAAAGTTTGTGGTTGAAAGCAATTTTGAAAAGATGGCTCGACAACGCTTGTTTTTGACACTAAGTGTCAAAAAATTCATATTTCTACCTCAGATATGCCTTATTTTTGTGGATTTATAACTGCAGCAACAATGTAACAATATACTGATATTGCCCCGCTTCAGTGCTTGTCTTTATCTGCACTCACATCTTACATGTGAAGTTTAAATGAACGTCCTGTCAGTGGAGGTCGGTTCTTACCAGCTGGTTTCAGCTATTTTGAATTGATTCACTGAGATAAATTAGTAAGTTAGACAGTGAAAAATAAAATATAAATGAGATAGACGACATGTTCTGGTTGTGACCAATTATAAAAACTATTACTGGCTAAGCATTTCAATTTAATTTGTGTTATTTTTTGTTTTTTTGGTAAGTTGTGTTATTTGAGAGATGTTTCGTCATGTGGGATTTAAAAGTTGTCATCCTGCAGTTAGTAAAACTCTGTTTCTCTCTGCTCTCCTTCAGCTGACGGGAGTCCTGGATGACTGCTTCTGTGACGTCGAAAGCATCGACGTCTTCAACAACTTCAAGATTTACCCTCAAATCAAGAGGCTGACAGGGAAAGACTACTTCAGATACTACAGAGTAAGAGCTGCAGCTTCATTACAAATACAATAAGACTCACTGCACTCATGAATAAGAAATGTCAACATGCAGTATTTCTTAAATATTAGGAAAGACCTCATGTAATGTCTGAACCCTCCACTCCTTTATATGATCAAAAGAGGTGAAAATCTAATTTTATAAAGTCAGAAATGGGAAAATTCTGGAGAAAATCAGATTTTTACAACACCATTATCAGAGCAAACACTTAATGTAATTATTGATTGTTTGTTTTTGTTTACATTAATGGGACTCATTTGCATTTTCTTCCGCCTTTCTATTCACTTTATATGAGTGGAAGAGTTTACTGAGCCGTGCTTGTTGTTAACTGTAAACTGCAGTGATCAGTTTCTTCTTGTAGCAAGAAGAAAAACAATAACCTCTGGATGTGTGAGGACAAAAACAGAGAACATTCCTGATACAGAGAAGTAGTTACAGTGACAGAGGCCATTCCTTGACATACAGGTTCATGCTATTTTAAACAAAAAAACCTGTCTGTGTGAATGCTTTGTTGTGCACATTGTGTCTACCTGGAGAAATCAGGCATAAAATAGTACAGCAGTTTTACTTTTTAGTCAAATTTAGCTGTTTTTGCAAGACTGTTACAGAACAGGAAAGATGCAATATTGTGAAATACTTCAACTGTTGCAACAGTAGTCCATGAAAGATGTTAAACTGGTATTTCAGCCTCTGGTTAGTCTAGGGTTCATCACCTTCTGCACTGATAAAATGCTGCGCTGACATTTACATTATGTGGGTGAAGTCAGTAACAATATATCAAACCAGCTGGAAACTTTAAAAAATGTTTTAATCTGGCAGTCAGTCTGTTGATGCAACAGTTTGGCAGAGTTGCCAACTCTGCTTATTATGAGTGACTTTTGGCTTGTTTTCCTGAAAAGTCTCTTACAAATATTGGTAGTCACCGGTTGCAAAGTGTAGTTGCTTATTTGGGCTTTCTCCTGTCTCTCTCCCCTATATCAGTCTAGTTTGTCTTTTGCAGGATCCACACAACCCCGGGGAGTTGCTTCTTTTGGGCTTGTTTCTATAGACCTGGTTGCTTGTTTCTCTCGCGAGATCTGGCAACACTGCATTTTGGTTCGAAAGGAGTGCTGAATGATTTAAGGAAAATATCCAATTGCGCTTTTTTAAATTGTGTTTTAAATTGCAACAATTTTTTTTTTTATCTTTGTGGTCTAAGTATAATTACAAATGTATGTTGTTTGTACATGACCAAAATCAGGAAGTGATGAAATTGTTTGTTTCGAGTTCCTCCCAGAGTTTTGTTTTTTAAGCAGTTAGTGAGAGTAAAGTCAGCCACTGTGTAGAAGATTTGACCAATTTAGCTCTGATTTAATAAGATATTAAATTACTCATGTTTACTCAACATGATTCAGTTATATTCAAATATAATCATGACATTCAAAAGTAAAGTTGTGTTTATTTATAACCGTTGCCCAGTTATGTTAAGAATGTCACACTGCTGGTAGGTCACGTCTGACAATGTTTTGGTATGTGACAGACTAACAGCTCTGCACTGCGCTACCGTTAATATGAGCATCACAGACTGACAGGACAGACTGCTTCAGGAGGTCCACATTCAGAGTTTGTAATGTGACAGGTATAAGACAATAATATGATGAGCTGAAGTTTAACTTCAGTAGCGATTCAGCAACTACAAAATTTCGTTAAGACCTGAATCTGACTTCTTGACATGTGTTTTAATACTTTTAATTTTGATTTGCAGTCAGTGGCGTCAGCAGGATTCTATCTCATACTGTAGTATGCACAAGAACCGTCCGCCTGCTTATAGGTTATGCTTAACATCTAGGTTCCCACGCATGCACATACGCAGTCTACTCAGGAAGTGAGCAAGAGAGAGAGATTGATTACTGATACACCACCATAAAACTCTGATGAGCCTACCGCACGCATTTCAAAGACCAGCCAACAGGCCTGAAAAACAACAACAGCCAGCTAAATATTAGGCTACAATATAGCCAGAGGCTCCTTCATATTACTTTATGCCCTGTGGCTACGGACGTTTTGGAAGCCCTTCCCCTCCCTTCACAATATGCCATGGCAACATTAATTCAGCACCATCTGTCAATGGACAGCAACAAATAGTAAACGGAGTGCCCGCCTAATCTGTACACACAATATGAAACTCCTGAATATAAGACAATATGTCAACAATAAATCAAGACAAAACAAAACCTCACATTTGATAAACTCTTTGTGTGTTTTATCTGTGAAAATCTTGATTCGTAAAGTTACTAAAGCTGTCAGATAAATGTAGAGTATATGTAGAGAGTGACATGAAAAGAAAATACTCAAGTAAAGTACAAGTACCTCAAATTTGTACTGAAGTACAGCATTTGAGTAAATGTACTGTGTTACGTTCCACCACTGCTTCCTTGTAAAGGACTCTGCTTAGAGAAAGGTCATAATAATAATGTTAGTAGTAATGACCATCACCAAAGAGGAAGTTGGTTTAGTTGAATCTGACTTTAAATAATTTAATGTAATCATCTTTTCTCCAGGTGAACTTGAAACGACCGTGTCCCTTCTGGCCCGACGACGGACATTGTGCCATCAAAGACTGCCATGTGGAGCCGTGTCCAGAGGTCAGAGGTCAACCACACACACACACACACACACACACACCTGCTTAATATTAATAATAACAATACTAATTCTTATTTACAGAGCACTTTTCTAGATACTCAAGATGCCATATATGACAAATAAGTACAAATAAATCTGATAGGGAGGGCCCTGTTCAGACCTGGTATTAACATGCGTCCTGAGTGATCGGATCACAGCTCTAGTGGACAGCTCTAAGTACAGGTGTGAACGCACTCAAGACGCATTGCGGATGCACTGAGAACTGATCTTTCAGACCACATTCAGAGGTGGTCTGGGCCACATATGGTCACATTCTTTTAGCAGTGTGTATGTGAATGTGTCCTGGGCCACATTAAGGACCACCTACTCAACTGACGTCCCGCTGGGATCCGCGGGGTCTCTGCGCTCCTCGGGTGAATAGACAGGCAGACGCAAGCGCTTCTCTGTCTCGCGGCATGGAAACAGCTTCGGTACAACTGTATTTTATTAAAATATATCTTATCTATAGGCTACATATCTACAGCTTATCAGACTAGGCACGCAAAGTGCGTTATTATCATACTGTTGGAGATGTGTCGGGTTTTTTTTCCGGTGCTTTGCACGGAGCAGACACCTGCCCGCTCACTCTCTCTCATCCCTGGCTCTCTGACGCTCTGTACGCCGCTTTTGCCTGGCAAAGGCAGCGGTGCCGGCGGCATGGAGGTCCCCGGGGACTGCCGTTGCAATAACCTTTTATTTTGATGGTAATAAAATGTACCCAAATTCACGTAGTATTGCATTTAGTATTGCGTCATAACGTCTGCTGTATTATCAATGTGTTTTACTACGTGTTTATTTGCATATAGAGCGAGGAAGTGAGATCGGATCACAAGTGGTTACTGGAGAAGCGTTCTAATGCCAGGTGTGAACAGACGTATTTAAAGCTGTCCACTTGTCATCGGATCACTCAGGATGCATGTTAACCAGCCAGGTCTGAACAGGGCCATAGTCTATTAGCTTGTACTTTTATACAAAGTTATTAGCAATGAATAACTTTAGTTTAACAAAATGTATGAGTCTCAAAACACTGATTAACTTTTTAAAATAGCATGTATAACGTTTTCAGATGGACCAATTAGCTTTAATTTATTTAGCTGTTTAAAACTGTCTCTAATTATTTGTTTGGTGGTCTTTGTTGTGTTTTACAGAGTCAGATCCCGGTGGGCATTAAGTCTGGCAACTACAACAAGGTGAGACCGGAGAAAATGAACGTTGGGTTTGACATCACTTAAAAATATTTTGTCTTTGTTCTCTCAGCTTGAAACACACGTGATTGTATAGAAATGTACCACTGATCAAATACTAATACTACATCAGTCCAAGCATATTCCTACTACCCATAATCCCTTGTGTCTGGTGTGATTTTCTGTTTTTCCAGACAGTTATTTAATGCTGCTGCTGATGATAATCAATATAAATATACATCTCAATACACAATACAATTGATTATCATAAGGTTTTAGTAAGTTCCAGAGCTGATACCAAATAGACTTATCCTTACTTGGGCTATGTTAATATTACAGGCAAATGTGGGCCAAATCAGATTTATTTTTTGGTCTCATGTAACACAGTCAGATTTATTCAGAGTAGTGTGAACACAGAAATCTGGTGGTAATCAATTAAATGTTCATGGGAGCAGTATCTAGAATAGAAATCTGACTTTTTCTGTTTTACATAGTTCTTCTGCTAAATTCAGCATCATGTTTCACTCAGTACAACTCTGACTTAATAAATTAAATAAATGGAAAGTTAAATTAATAAATAACATAAAGGTATTTTTTAACTGCATCGTTAAGTCAGACGAGCATAATCTGGGAAACCACACGTTTAGTCACTTTACATGGAGGTAAAATTAATACCGAATTATGTTAAATCATGTTCACCGGATATATCTTTAATAAGAAATAGATGTTTACCGGTAAGATCGTCTCCGTCAAATTCAACAATACGTTAACAGAAGTTTTCCTCCGACAGTAGGAAACAGTTGAAGCCTTTATTTGCTTTGTCAGTCATTTAAAATGTAAATTAACTCATCAAACAGACTTTTCACAATTCACTCAGTTCTTCTGATCAATTCGTCATGTTTCACAATATTAGAACGTTATCATGTGCTGACTGGCGATGTTTTGGGATGTCAAACAGTAACGTCACACATTGTACTTAAGTTTATCTAATTTACTTCACAGAAGAGCTGTTAAAGTTAAATATCAGCTGAAATGAAAAGTCTTTCTTTAGGAGTCATACAAAGTCATACGTTATGATTTAGGAGTATCATCTGTGTAACGGGGAACCCAAATCTTTTAAACTGAAATCAATGGGAGCGCCGCATACTTGCACTATGCTACAAACGCCAGCAGCGTGACGAGGCACTGAGTGGCTATTCCGTGCTGAGCGCTGCACATTTGGAGTTTTTTTTCTGGTTGCCGGGAGTTGAAAAAATGTTCACTATGGGTAAACGCCACCTCGTTACTGTCACTTTTTTACCGAGCGGTCCAATCACAATGGAGGAGGGGCAGGATAAAGACCAACCGTCACATCCTACATGTAGGCTACAAGTGCTGAACAACAACGTCTTCTCTCCCTTCGTGCGTCAGCCTTCTCTTCATCCAGAGCAAGTACTCTACCTTGTGCCAACATTTTTACTTGTATCATAGCAACCAGATGCAACCAAAGCTCTCAGCTGAAAAAAATGCTGCGCCTCATTGTCCTTCTGTGTTCTGCATTTAACAATAAACAAGTATTTAATTAGCCTTAAAACTATCATCTTTGTCACTTAAAAAGCAACAATATACCTAATAATAGCCTAACAATAATACGATTTGGTGACTAGAAGAAAAATACAGAATAACAATAAATAATAATAATAATTTATTTATAAAGCACTAAAATCAGGATATACAGTATGAAGTAATTTGCAAAAAAAAAATCTCAATAATACCGCATATCGTTCTGTTGACACAACATTATCACTGCACCTTCACCGCAACAGCCCTAGTGACGTTACTGGTTGCATGTGAGGCGTTTCGGGCAGAGATCCGTTCACACTGATGTCAGTTAGGGGTCACTGAACAGTTTTGGCAGAAAGATCGGATCTGAGGGAAAAAATCGGAAACTACAAAATGTAGATATAAATCAGGAACTAAAGAATAAGTCAACACGATTATGAATCTAACCAGATACAACTTTCAGGACATTCTTTTTATACTCTGTACCAACAAAGTATTAATGCTTTACTTTTATCCTGCTGTTATTCTGTATTTTTCTTCTAGTCAACAAATCTTATCAAAAGACCAAAATCAACAATGTGTTCGTCTCTCAATACTGTCTCACTTCCTGTCTCTGGCTCTCAGCTTCGAGCCCATTGGTTCCCTCTGAAGACATTAAATCTTTAAAAACACTAATATATAGTTTCATGTTTAAAAAAGTCTCAGTAATTTCGAAAAAACAGCTGCTCACTGTAGTTTCAATCAAACAAACAGGAGGAAATAGTGCATTTGATGGGGACTATTTTCAGCGGCGGATTAATCCACATGTGGTGCTCTAGTGAGTGTTAGTGGCAGCAGGATGGTGTATGTGGGATTGAGTCAAAATAAACTACAGTGTTTGTTCATGGTGATGAAGGAGCAGGTCACCCAGTGACACAGTGAGGCTCATTGATGTTCTTTTTAATAGTTGTAGGACAACAATGGAGCTCTATGGCACAGAGGAAGAAGAGATATCAGGCTTTGATACACACACAATACTTGTTAGTAGATACATCACTGTTGACTTTAAATACAGTGTAGAACATCACCAGATGTATCCACAGCTGTAAACGCAGCCTTTATGCCTGTTCATCTCTGGACAACAAACTCCTTTCACTTGTTTAATGGAGTTTGGGACCAGCTGTGTTTGTTCCAGCGCTTTCTGTCTCATTAGCTGATTTCGTACACACGCACACTTTACTGTTCTAGCACTCAACTTATCTGCTCTCTGATAGTTTCCACGTAGAGACTGAGGACTGAGTGTTTGCCAGCTCTTGGCTCGCAGCCTGATGTTTGTCTTGTAATGACCCAGAAGTGTTTGGACATCTGCACACATCTCAGTCAAGGTCGAATGTGTTTCAGTGACCGCCAGCCGGGAAACTGTTAAGAGTCAGTGGGAGGGATTAAAAGAAACATGACTATGTGCCACCTCAGCAGTGTGTGAGGAAAGTCTACAGAAGATTCTCATGTGGAACAGGTTAATCATATAGTAAGCAGCTGTCTTATAGTGATACTACGCCTGAAATCTATATTTTCAGGATCAAACACTTGACCTGTGTTGGCTTCAAAAGAGGCTGTTAAAAGTTTGTAGTTTCCTCAAAGAGTATAGAAGCAAAGATATCCGAGAGTGGTATCGATTTTCTCATCTAAAGGCTGCTCCACACTAAAAGACTTTTTAAAATGTTAACAGATGTGTAAAATGGGAGAGACCCCACACATAACGACATGTTATGATAAATTAAACAGTTTTGTTCCTATAGTGTGTGGAGAGCAACGATTTGGCCCAAACAGCCACCAAACACTAACATATTCATTCATGAACAACAAGAGTCCCGACTCTAAAAATCTCAAATCAAACGTGACATGGTGGATGACGGGCAGGAAGAATTAGCAATGTTAATTTTGGCACTACTTTGTACTGAAAATTCACAAAGAAAAAAAAAAAATATGGATGAAGTCATGGAGACATGTTAAATAAACATTTGCCACAAACCAAGATTCGTAATTAATGAAAATGTTTAATATCTGTGATTTGAGAGCGATGCGGCCAAGATGGACTTCCAAGCCGATTGGGGGATGTAAAAAACACTCTTAACACACCTCACACCAGGAACATCTGGAAAGATAATCGTGAAAGTGATGTAAAAATGTCAGAAAATGCTGTTTTCAGCCTCTCAAAAACTGAATATCTTTTGGTTTTGGACTGACAAAACAAGACATTTAAAGACATCACTCTGGACTTTTTGCTTTTTCACTCTTTTCTGACATTTTATAGACAAACGATTAATCAAGAAATTAATTTAGAGATTAATTGATAATGAAAATAATTGTTATTTGCAGCCGTAAAACACACATGTTGACAAGTGCTTTACTATTAGCCTATTATTTATTTCAGGAATGGAAATATACATTAATACAGAAAAAAAAAACAGTGGCACCAAAAATGAAGATATTTTAGAGCTCCCCCTAAATTTCTCAGATGAGGCTTTCAGGGGAGCTCATGTGATGAGCTGATTATTATTATTATCAGCGCCTGTCATGTTCCTCTCACTAACAGTCTCCCTCTCTCTCTCTTTTTGTCTCCAGTACTCCCATGCAGCGAATACAGTATCGGACGTGACAGAGTGTGAACAGGCCAAAGAGCTGGGCGCCATCAACAGCACCTTGAGGTGACACCACAGACCTCCTCCTCTCTGCTTTATCTGCTGGCTGCAGACACTTCAAGTCACTCTTGGGGCTTTTTCCATTTGCACTTTTGGCTGCGATGAGTCGAACCATGCGGCGCTGATTTGCGTTTCCATTACCAGTTTTAGCGCGCCAAGTTGTGCCGAGCCACGACCGTGGCCAACCGATCACAACCCCCCTGCTCCCCCTCAAACAAGCGCGTGTTGCCAGACTCAACTCGTGTCTTTTGTAGCATCTAACTGAATCTCGGAAACTTCGTTTCTCTCCTGCGTCCCTGTCCTTGTTTCGCTTCGTGTTAAGTTGCTGATGATGAAAAGCCAACACTTCCTGATTTTGTTGCTTCATAATAAAATCTTTAAAATATCAAATTAACAGTGGACTTTCAGGGCCAACCCGTGTCTTGCGCTCTCATTGGCTGTAGCTCGTGGCCATGTGCCCTGACAGGTCCAGATATTTAGCGTGCTTGATAAATGTAGCTTGGCGGCACATCAAGATCGAGAGATGGGTCGTCACGTTGGCCGCTCCACATTTGCATAAAGTTGAGGTCTAGGCTGCTTTATGCAAATCAGAGGCGCCCGGCGCGACTCGCCTCCTCTGGGAACTCCTGAGAAACTTAAATATACCAAAATAAAGACAAATTTAGCAACTGCATGGCTTATTTCTCGCATACATTTTTTCAGAAAAACACTTGGTGAACTATTTTTGTAATATGAGAGAAAAACGTTTCCAAACGAGCCGCCATGTTGGTTCCGGTTTGAAAGCTGGGAGCAGCAGCCCACAAGCGAAAGCGTTCGTCCAATCAGGTGCCTAGTGGCAGCCCATCAAGTGTCCAATGCTGGGAAGCAACGCAATCCCTTGCGATAAAAAACACCCCTGTGGACATGTATCATGAGACATGACCCTCAAGTGCTGATGTGCGAGTGGCGAGCCGATTTGCCTCTGATCGAGGGCTTTTATCAAGGAACTCCAAAAACGGTCAGGAAGACGAAAATCAGGGCTAAAGTTGTGTAGTGTGTACTAGACTTTAGCTGCTATTCTTAATAAAAAACAACTCTACTAATAGTGCAGGGAGGAAGAGTACAAGCAGCAAAAATAACAGGGGACTTTTAATGTGAAGAATATAGGAAATGAAATGTGTTTTATCCACCGGTTCACAGCCGCTCGTTTGACCACTAGTCACAGCCATGGTTGCACACACCTTAAAGCCGGTAACCTTGTTGTAATGGAGATGCAAATCTCTGCCGTGCTGGGCTGATGCGTCGAGTCAAACCGCGTCAAGCCAAGTCAGCATATGTGTATGGAAAAAGGGCTTCTGTCAGCTGCAGCAGCTTGTTTACCTAAAATGCAAAGCAGCTTCATCAGCTCGTAGTAACCGGGTCAAACATTAACCAACGTCTGACCAGCAGCTGCTGGTAGTTTCTCAGCAGACTGACCTTCACTGCAAAGCTGTCATGGAAAATGTGGAGGGTTATCATAAGTTGAGACAACATGAGTGAGAGAATCTGATGATTTGAATATTCAAACCACAGATAAGTTTGTGCTGAAACTACAAAGATAATACAACGCTCTTCATATTAAAAACCTGCTCAACTCACTCGTCTCAAAAGTCTAAAAATAGCCTCAGGGTGAACAAACCAGGAAGATAGAACAGACTTTCATCCCTGTGTACAGTCGCGTACAGTTACATCAGGGCTTTGGTATGAAACAAGGATGTATTTGTTGCCTGCATCATACTTTATTTCTCTGTTTTTATATATCATAATTCTGAATTGTTGTGTGGAAGCCAAACCGTAAATCCGCGACCCGTCTCTTCTTCGATCATTAGTCAATAATCAGAGGGACGCTGTGGATCCCTGAAGTTCAGTTAAACCTTAAAATAAATCAGATTTAAGTCTGAAATTCAGTTGTTATTAGAAATCGTATTTATTTCATGATTTTTAATGCTATCTGGTCCCTGTTACATTAACAACCTGAACAATTAGAGGAAAATATCTCTTTGCGATTTTGACCAAAACTACCCCCAGTTTCTCCTCTGTGATCAATAAAGTTTATATTACTTTCTGTTTCAGTAACCAGACTAAACAGGCGTTCGCTGACTGGACGAGACACGACGATGCTCAGGACTACTTCTGTGAGCTGGATGGTGAGGATTTACTCTGTCCATCCAACACTTTGACCTTCAGCACAATACGTGGCCAGATTTCCATGAAATGTCTGGTGAATATTCCTGCTCGTTAAGGACTCTCCTGACCTTTAATCTAACACCACCATCACGACACATTCTCCACCTGTACACTGAAATATCAAAATCTAACATGGAGATCGTCATGAAACGTCCTGATCACGTTACTTTAGATGTTATTGACCTCATGATATTTCCTGTTACCCTAAGATAAATCATCAGGATGTTGTTTGTTCTTTCATGTATGTGGAGCCAGAGACTCTGACCATGACGAGTTTGCACATCACAGCAAGCTTGCTTACATGTGATGATGCTTTCAGTCCATTAAAGTCTGTTTTGTGTGTGTGTGTGTGTGTGTGTTAGATGAAACCGCTCCAGATTCTGAGTATGTGGATCTGCGTCTGAATCCGGAACGATTCACTGGATACAAGGGTCCTTCGGCCTGGAGGGTCTGGAACAGCATCTACGAGGAAAACTGCTTCAAGTGAGACACACACACTCGCACACTATAGTTAGTAGAGATACACCGGACTAACCTGACTTAGGCAGGTGGTTAGGCAGGTGAATTGGCAGGCGATTGGATGAATCATCTGTCAATCAAACTCTTACTAAAGCCAGTTGGGAGAAGAGTGAAAACATGTTTTCCATCGAGAAAAACTTTGTAATCTAGTTTTTAAAGATGAATAAATGAAGTCTGAGAAAACAATATTCCCTTAAATCTTTATGTTTATTGTCTTTCTATTCCTTAATTGTCTTGCCAACTTACAAAATGCTGCTATATAACAAATGACGAAGAAAAGGTATAATTGATGTATTTTTTTAGATATGAGATTTGGAGACATTATAATAGTTAATAATCTACATTATGTAAAATTCTAAATGTTGGTTACCAAGAGAAGTGTGTTTGTACAGATGGCTAAAAAGTATTTTAAAGAAAATATAGAAACAGTGAATTCTGTTTTGTCTCCTTTTCATTTTCTATGAAATGTTCAAATTTAAAGTAATCGAAAATCTGCCTCCTGCCAGTTTGACTCTAAAACTGTGATGATTAAATAAAAGAAATCTTTTTTTTTTTTTTGACAGGCCCAGATCCGTGTACCGACCTCTGAACCCTCTGGCTCCGAGCAGAGGTGAGTCTAAAAAAATCAAACTGTTGTTATCATGACGATACTAATGTGTCAAACATTATTTAGACAAAGTTCTTCTTATATCAAACAATATTAAACATTTGAGAACTTCTTCTTATGTGAAGTGAAACTTATTGGAAGTCCTCAAAGGAAGGTATCGAAAAAGCATTGTTCTTCCCCTCATCATGGCTATGATTTGTTTTATCCTAATTATAAGATAAGTCATAATGTTTAGTAATAAGTGGAAACGAGCTTTCATCATATTAGTGTTCTAAAGTTTCAAGCGATACTCAGCCCGACCATCGAGGAAGTAAAATCAGAAACCTCAGCTTGATAACTGCGAGTTGAGACGGAAGCTGTTTATAGATATCTCTAATCCACATCTTTACCCATAATGCCTCACGTGAGACAGGAAATTCAACCAGAACGTTAAACATAATGTACCGATGTGTTTTGAACCAGCATTAAAATGGTTTAACTGAAATTTGAAATTAAGGAATCTTACTTTTCTATATCCAATGGGCATCCTGTAATATTCACAATTTATAAATGTACAATATAATTACATATATATATATATATATATATATATATATATAAAAAAGGATATAGTAATGCAAAAGGTGCTACAGAAAATGACCAAATAATAAATTCAGTTAAAATAAAAACAGCTGTATTAAAGTAAATGATATACAGTATATGAAGTTGTTGTTTTGTTGATCATCATGTAATAATTTATTACATCAGTTAAACAAGCAGTACTTCTCAAAGATTCTGTACTGAACCGATCCCGGTCTTTTTTTTTTTTTTTACTTTCGAAGCTTATATTGAGGTTTTCAAATGAAGCTTTGAATGTCATTATATTTTATGACGTCGCCCCCCCCCAAAAAAAATATAACTAAATAAAACTCCTCGAACAAAATTAGAATAAATTAATGAGTCTTTTTTTTTATTAAATCAACTTTCTTTAATGAATATAACTCATCAGTCGTTTGTGTGCGGTTCCTCAGTGAAAAGGATGTTTTTGAAAGGCTAAACGCCAACAAATATAGATTAAAGCAGACTATTTCATTAGATAAAAATACATGTTCTGTTACATCTATCTTTTTTCAATACATTTTGACTTGTTGACTTTATAACACTCTGGAGTTATTGGACATTTTTGGATCACAGGAGTCGGAAACAATCCTACGCAGCCACCACTGGAATCTAATTCTACAAATAGTATAATATTATTTGTATTATACTATTTGTAGTAGAAATGGTATAATACTAATAATAATAGCCTGATCTTAATGTGCAATTTTGCAGAAATACCGGGTTTAAACAGAATGACTAGACATGCAAAAAAAAAAAAAAGATTTAGAATTTGAATGTCAACATTATGAATGAAGCTTCAAACTATTCGGTACAGCCCTACGCCCAAGACTAATGACAAACCTTTCTATGCTATACGGATGATATTGTATTTTAATCTGCCCCTGATTAGAATAAACATCTCTAATGAATCATTTACATTTTCTGATTTGTCCTTTTTTTTAATCCCTAACAGCTAAAACTAGATTTAGAAATTGCTGTATCTTTTCCTGAGTATGTTTATCTGTTTCTGTCCAATGTTACAGAGGTGTTTGTGTTTATTATTAGAACAGATCTAACAGAGCTTTGTTTTCTCTCTCTTTGTCTCTCTGTGTTCAGGAGACGACGATGGTGAGTAAAACTTCGCTGTCTTCACGTGAATGTATTTTTTAGTTGTGTTGTAAAAAAAAAAAAAAAAAAGCTGATGAGGTTTTTTATGTCGCTCGCGTTTCAGGAGAGGGTTTCTACACATGGCTCGAAGGTGAGTACTTCCTCATATTTTTATCTTTTTCTTTTCAAAGGATATACCCTGTGACATATCATCAAACAACTTTATACTTCCTTTTTAAACCTTCGCTTCCTGGCAGCTCTCGACCTAGAAAACAAGTTGCATCTCTCGGGTGATGTAAGATGAACCCTGAAGTAAAACCTTAGTTTGTCATTCGTCTCTGTACATTCAAAAACAACTCCAGACACTTTGAGTTTAGCTTCCCATTATTGTTTCTCCCGTGTAAATGAAACTACAACGTGTGCTCGAACACGTCTGATGAAAAATATCAGTCATGTTTCGTGTCTCTTATCTCCTCTCTGTTTTCTGCTGATCATCATCAGAGTTTGTTGGGTACAAAGAGGCCAAAAAGCTTTCAGACAGAGCTGTCAATCATCTGTTGTACAGTCGGATTAAAATGATGTCTGTCTAAAGCAAATTCATCCGCGGATAAATTAGACCACACCGAGAGACGTGAGACTGTGTGTTTCAGTAAGGGCTGTCAGTCGATTAAAACATACAATCGCGATTTGTCGCATGATTGTCTATAGATTAATCGATAATTAATCACATTTTTATCTGTTCAAAATGTAACTTAAAGGGAGATTTGTCAAGTATTTAATATTTTTAATAACATGGGAGTGGGCAAATATGCTGCTTTATGTAAATTAAATCAATTAACAACACAAAACAATAACAAATATTGTCCAGAAACCCTCACATGTACTGCATTTAGCATAAAAAATATGCTCAAATCCCTTTGACCTGCCCCAAATCTTAAATCTGCAAATGTACCTTCCACTTTCTAGTTCCTGACACCACAGGTTTAGTTCAAGGCTGTTTCAAAGTCCTGGTTGCCGCTGCAAAAGATCCAGACATCAGCTGTAATGCTTCAGATTTTGAGTCCTGATAAAAGAAGCTCAGTGACCTGATAGAAATGTGCAGGGTTTAGAAATAAACAATTGAGAGCACAGTGGCGTACAGCATCATGACAAACAGGGATTCTGAAATGAACTCATACAAATTGCAAAAAAGCATTTCATCACTCAATCCTCCTGGTGTTTGACATGCAGATGCATTTAAATGAAATGCCATTCACCTCCACTGTAATGAGGTGGAGGCGACAGATTTCTCAAAATATGGACTAATAAAAGCCTCTGTATGAAGAGATGATCACAGGAGGGAAGAAAGAAAATGCATTTTTATTAATTTGAGTGGACTGAACCTTTGAATAGAACTTCTTTGGAAGTACAGTCTATTGGAATCTTTAGTTAGTTGACTTGGTTCAATAAAACATGTCCTCTACTTTCTCTCTCTGTGTCTTCAGGTTTGTGTTTAGAGAAGAGAGTTTTCTACCGACTCATCTCGGGCCTCCACAGCAGCATCAACATCCACCTGTGTGCTGAGTACCTGCTGGACGGTATGATGATCTGATCTCAGAACAGTTGTTTTGTTTTTCTTTAATTTCTCACCTGTGACACCAAAACTAATTTAGTCTCGAAGCGCTGTATACATTTCCACAGATTGCTCCTAAAACCAGAATAATATCAGCATATCAAACATGTCTTAATCGGAAAATGTTCCAATTGCAATAAGGTCTAATTCAGAATATCCAAAGGGAATATGCTGTTTACATGACGCGTATCAAATTCACAATATTGTCATATTCAGAATAATAGTGGAATATTAGTGTGCATGTAACCGTAGTCAGTGTTAGTTATTAAATCCCTAAAACAAAACAATGCGTGTTGTATTGTGTAGTAAACTGTTGGTGTTGTGTGTTTGATTCCTCAGAGGGTTGGGGTCGGTCCGTGTGGGGTCCAAACGCTCAGGAGTTTCGTCAGCGCTTCGACACGGCAGAGACGAAGGGCGAGGGCACACGGCGGCTGAAGAACCTCTACTTCCTGTACCTGATCGAGCTGCGGGCACTCTCCAAGGTGGCTCCGTACTTCGAACGAGCGTTCATCAACCTGTACACTGGGAACAGGAAGGAGGACGAAGCCACCAAGGACTTGCTGCTGCAGGTCTTCAAAGAGATCAAGTAAGAACTCCAACATGCTTGTGAAACTGCGGTGATGTTACTTCCGTTGCTCCTAAAGTTGTGTTATTATGGTAAGGATGGCCTCTGAGCGAGGTGGTGGTTTTGCACTCGGCGGCTCATGTTACTGCAGTCTTGGAAAGGGAGGAGTGATCAAAGCCTGTTACTTTGCATTTAAACACAGTAATGTCTCAGAATCATAAGCTCAGTAGTTATTATAAGACTAACAGCTCCTTTTGTCTTCCAGAACTTTCCCAATGCACTTTGATGAGAAGTCCATGTTCGCCGGACACAAAATTGAAGCCAAAATATTAAAGGTGAAACTAAAATCTTTACCAGTGACTCATCACCCAACACGGAGAGAGACGCTTTCTGTGTGTGATGTCCAACATTGTTTGCCTTTGTGGTTTCAAACGGAGCAGATGGCTTTTTATTCTGACGTTTGTTTGCTCTCTTTTTAATTAGCAGTGAAGCCAGAAACATATTTGTGTGTTTGTGCAACCCTGTGTGTGCGTCCCCTTTACAGACACGCCCACTTTATGATAATCACATGCAGTTTTTTGCATGCAGTATAAATGTGATATTTTCGCCTATTCTAAAATGGTATATTTGAATATTTCTGCATACTAGGGTCCTTAAACAGTCTTGAATTACATAAATTGGGTATCACTGTAAAAATGAGACTCTTGTGAATCCAATGAGCCCAATTGTATTCATGTGTGATGATGTTAGTCCCTATAGTAGCCATTTCATTGTAGTGAGACCATCATTTTCTAAATTTGTCCTAACTGTATAAAATGACCTGTGGTGACCTTGAGGATTTTTCTATGGTGTTCCTCAAGGTCTTGGTGTCTTAATGTGGTATTTTGGAGTGATTATTGATCATTTCTATTAATTCTCGAGTGTTAAAAAATAGTTAAATTTAGCACCAAATCGGTGTAATAAATGGTATTAACCCAAAAATTGCTGCAACAACTTATGAGACATAAGTAAGCATGGGGATGGACATCATATACTTCTATCATAATGTTCTTCGCCCTTACACACTTTCAGCAAATCTCTGGCCCACGGTTTAACTCTGTTTTCCGTCTTATCGTCCCAGTTTCTGCCACATCATAAATGTACGCTGCTTGACTAACAGAAACTCTGAACATGCTCGTCTCGTCTCTTTCATCCTTCAGGAGGAATTCCGGCTCCATTTTAAAAACATCTCCAGGATCATGGACTGCGTCGGCTGCAGTAAATGTCGACTGTGGGGAAAACTGCAGGTGAGTCCACCTCACTGTGTCTCTGCTCTGAGGATTTAGACATCGGTGTGTGTTTTTGCTTTCACAGATAAAAGTCACGGTGACGTCACCACATTGGTTTGTGGACAACGGTTTTGAAGCCTCGGGTTCCGCATTTTGGCCGTCACCATCTTGGTTTTTGGCAACCAGAAGTGACTCGAGAGGGTGGAGCTAAGTACAACCGAACGCTGAATAAGACATTTTTAGACAACCAAAAGGTTATAATTAACTTTCATGAACTGAAAACACACTGTGAAAGGGTTCAAGTTGTAAGACGTAAACACGGACAACTCCCAGACTGGACATCACCGTGGTAGCGACCTGTCAATCACAAGGTAGTCACGCCCTAAAGCATCCCCTGCTTTATGGTCTATTTAATTCTAAATGGGACCATAATCTACTAAATGAACATCATGCTGTATTGAAGAAGACTTGAAACTAGCGATTGAGACCATAAACTCATGTTTACAATGTTTACTGAGGTAATAAATCAAGTGAGAAGTAGGGTCATTTTCTCATAGACTTCTATACAATCAGACTTCTTTTTGCAACCAGAGGATTCGCCCCCTGCTGGCTGTTAGGGAGAATGCAAGTTTAAGGCTCTTCTGCATAAAACTACCAGAGCTTTCTTACAGTTTTCCTTCTGGTGTGTGTTGTGTGCAGACTCAGGGGCTGGGTACAGCTCTAAAGATCCTCTTCTCTGAGAAGGAGATCCAGAATCTTCCTGAACACAGCCCATCTAAAGGTTTCCAGCTGACTCGACAGGAGATCGTGGCCTTACTGAACGGCTTCGGCAGGTACGTTCGCTGCTCTCTGGAGCCCAGTAACAGCTGCTGAAACGAGCCGTGATAGACATGAGTCTGATTTTTAAGAGGTTATTTAAAAGTGGATACCGTGTTTTGGAGAATCAATGAAGTATCGCAAAACATAATATCGCGATACACATGTGTATCGATATTTTATTACACCCCTAACAGACAGGAGAACCAGCCCGGGAACAAAGCAATGTACTGCTGTGGATGGGGTGAGCAGCAAAAGTTATTTTAAGGCCCACCAAGTGTATGCTTTTTTTAGATTATTTTCACTTCTTTATCTTGCCGTCAGACAGCCCTTTCCGATGGGGAACTGAACCTGTTATCTATGCTCTCTGAAAGCCACTACTGCTGCATCGATCGGTTAGTTAGTTTGTGTTATTGTGTGACATTGGTATTTTAAAGGGTTAGTTTGGATTTACCAAAATCTCACAATAGCAAATAAACGGTAGACCAGTAACTTCTGTGTTCTGCAAGGTAAAACTACTATTTTTGTCAATGGAGTCTGGTAACTTTAAAGGGACTATTTGTAAGATTCAGAAATGCTGCTTAACAGCGACACCTGTGTCCTTGAAATCAACGAAAGTCAGCGTCGAGCTCGCGCTTGCTCGCTCTACATAGACATGAACGAGCATCGCTCAAAACAGTGAGGCGACACACGTCAGCTAAAACCACAATATCACTCTATATTTCAGCTGCTTGGCAGTAATGTTAGCTGACCAGACGAAGGTCTCTCCATGAATCAATGCTGATCCTAGTGTTGGCTTTTCCTGCTCAGCGCAGGCTTCAGCAGCGGGTCTCCTCAACGAGTTACGTTATCGCCTCCCGACCGCACCCGGTCGGTAATGAGACGATAACGTAACTCGTTGAGAAGCCCCGTCACCTCACAAGACACGAAAAACCTCTGTTGGTCTGGAGGAGCTGCAGCATTTATTTCTGCACAAACGTCCACTCTACATTCACTAGATATTCTCAGAGCTAAACTAACTCTTCTGCAGTGTGCAGTGAGCGCGCGTTCACGTCTAGAGGTGGAGCGAGACAGCGAATACGCGCGCGCTGTCTGAGTGAAGGAGATCAGGCAGCGGAGACGAGGCTCCGGCCACACGCGAGCGCGCATATGCGAAAGTGCATGTGTGCCGACCCGCTACATTTATACGCTTAAAAAGTTACAAACAGTCCCTTTAAGTGAGCATAGATAACGGCTTCAGTTCCCTGTTGGAAAAGGCTGTCTGACGGCAAGGTAAAGCGGAGAAAATATTCTAAATATAGCATACAGTTAAGCGGATATCACTTTTTTTTTAGTTGGCTAGAATACATTTTGCTGCTGCCCCCGTCCACAGCAGTACATTGCTTTGCTTCCGTGCTGGTATTTCCTGTCTGTTTTTCCAAACTGGGGGCGTATCGACCGCCATCTACTGTAGGTTATACACTGACTATGGATAAGTACCTCATACAACCTCACTTTAAAACACCCAAACTATCCCTTTCAGGGAAATGAGTAATACTCTGCTGAGAGATTAACTTTGTGGCTGGTGGCGCCCTCTATTGACCAGCCATCACTTTCTCACTTTTCTCTCACCACCTCTCTCTCTCTCTCTCTCTCTCTCTCTCTCTCTCTCTCTCTCTCTCTCTCTCTCTCTCTCTCACACCACCTCTCTCTCTCTCTCTCTCTCACACCACCTCTCTCTCTCTCTCTCTCTCTCTCTCTCTCTCTCTCTCTCTCTTTGTCTCTCTCTCTCTCTCTCTCTTTGTCTCTCTTAGGTTGTCCACCAGTATACATCAGCTCCACAGTTTCCGCCTGCTGTTGAAGGACAACAGGTAACAGAAGGTGATGTCTCACCTGGCCAGTAGGCGGTGCCAGCCCCCAGAGAACTGCAATAGTCTATTCCTTGCCCAGGAGAAAGCCTTTTTCATGGACATCAGGCTCAGCAGTGAACACCCCCACAAACACTCTCTCTTCTCCCATTAATCTCTCTCTTCTTTCCCTTCTGTACCTCCTCCTCTTCCTCCTCTTCCTCCCCCTCCGGTAGATCATGAATGTTAACTCTTCTGCCTCCTCTCGCCTACGTCATAAAAGTCTCCAGGTTCTGACAACTTTACCTAACGTCTTTTTTTTCTCTGCTGTAAAACGTGTCGGCCAGCTGACGAACCATTTAATTTCAATATATTTTTGGTCTCTTTTGAGATGTTGACCTGTTAAATCAGCAGGTTGTTTGTGACGTTCGACAAAACCTGAAGGAAGTGACGAGACAGACCAAACGGTGACCAGACGGACTCATGAATCCGGGACACAGAAGAAACTGTGTCCAACAGAAAGCGACTGAGTTTGATATGGAGCAGTCGGGGGTGAAAACTTGAATCAGTTCTCCGCTCATTTCTCTTTCTTGCTGACCCCGCCCTATGCTGACATCACATCCTGTTGGATTTTACAGTCAGGTGAACCTGAGTGAGACCTTTACGGCTCTTCTGTAAGGATGTAGAAATACTTTGTCCTGAGAGAGGACGCGGTTTGTTCAGATTAAAGAGCGTCTGAACTGTCAGGACGCTGCTGCCTGTTTTTTTTTTTTTTTTTTTTTTCTCCTCTCTCACCTCCTCTTGTTGTTTTTAGACAAGTTTGTTGCTCACAGCCTGAGGATCTGGACCAATCTGCTCGTGTTTACCATCTCAGGCCTAATTTATGTCAGCTCGCTAGAAGGTGTGCTAGAAGGTGTGTATGTGTGTGTGTGTGTGTGTGTGTGTGTGTGCAGACGTATGTGAGGAGTTTCCACTAGCCACAAGTTGGTGGATTTTTGACACAGCTGATAAGAAGTGTGTCAGTCAATGTGACAGGTAGCCGGACATTCATTGTAGACCTGTGTCACTTTGAAGGCGTCTTCAGACTACGCAACGCTGTGTAGACTCTTCATGTGTGAAATGTCTACACAGGGTTTCCTTATGTGGATTTCAGTGATGAGATGAGGCAGAGCTCTTCTTTAAATTAATTCTGTCCCGTCGAGCTGTTCAATAACCAACCTTAAACTAACTTCAGCTTAATATCTGAGGTTTTCCTCTCACATCGTCTCCTGTTTGTCTCAACCTTTCTCAACTCGTTAAAACCAACTCAAGGTTTTATATTTTCCCAAGATCCGGCTCAGATTATTTACTGCAACGTGAACGTACGATGTGATTTGTCAATTGTCATTAAATATATAGCACCATTGCTTGTTTTCCCTGAAGCCGATATTATATTTGATGAAAATTCTCAAATGTATTTTCATGCTACCAGAAGAGTTCTTTTATTCTGGTGAGGCAGGAAGCCTTCACGGTAAAACCCTGCAGTTGTTCGCTGGATATAAATCAAATTAACTGGTTTGTTTTTGCACAATGTGGTCATGACAGTCACGTAAACTGTCCAGCAGACTGTGTCCAAAATCCAGTTTCCTCTGCTGCTTTTCTGAAAATGTAAAACAAACAGTATACTGGACAATACTGGATTTTTTTTTTATGCCAATAACAAGGTTGATCAATATTTGTGAGTTTAAAAAACTGATAACTGAGAACGCAAACCTCCGCCAAGGCAGGTTTCATGTACGTTCATGTTGGACTCTGAATGGTCTTGGTCTCGGCTATTGAGAACTAGTCAAGTAGGTCCTAGTCTGTTATCTACTGAGCGTTTTGCCTGCATTAACCGAAATGAACTGTTATCCAAACTGTGTCTGCACGGTTACGCAGGAACGCTTTAACTGGTCTCTGTTGCGGTTTAAAGAGACATGCGCTTGTGCCAGATATTAATGAGCTGGGCAAATACTTTTTTAATCCAAGGTTTGGTTGTTCTACTAATGTAACTCAAATCAAGTAACTGCACACTATAGCCTACCACTGGTGGCCGAGATGGAAAGCAGCCTTTCACAAGCCAGCAGAAATACTTTCACTTTCCAATAACAACGTATTAAAAGGATATTTAGTCATACAACAAAGAATTTAAGGGATTTCAGTTAACATAAACCTGTAGAAACCTGTAATGGTCCTCAAACTTAAATTCTATGCAATGATTAGTTTGATGTTAGAAGATAGATCAATATTGTTTATAGATTTCTGTCCATCCTCCTTAACGTGCTCTTTATGATATCCAGAGCATTAATATAGCAGCAAATAACTATTGTCTATGTAGCGATATAGAGGAGTAATGTCTACCTGAGCAGAGAATAAAGTTGCTCTCCCTCTGTATGTGTTGTAATCTGAGCTTCTCCTCGCTTTGTTGACGTAGCCGGGCCGGCTGCACATACTTTTAGTGCATGTTCATGCATGTGAGCGTGCCCCACTGGCTAGCTCACGGACGCCGCTCTGCACCGCTCTCAAACAGCGGTTACAGCTGATAACGCCGTCCCGACTGGCGATGCCATCGTTGAAGCATAACACAAACCCTCCGGTTCCCCCTTAGGTTAACACTGTTATCTCTGTCAGCTCTGTTTCTGTTTTTTACACTGTTAGCGCTGTTTGCACCGTTAGCTACGAGCTGCCAGCTCAGCCATTGCTATGTTGAGAGCCGTGCGGAGGGAACAGAAATGCTCCCAATCTCTCATTTAGCACCTTTAATCACTATATTAATATTGGAGAGACGCTATTGCCCATCATGGTTTTGAACAGGACTTGATTTGCTCTGGACTCTGTCTTGGTCTTGACTCGGACTCAATCAAGTTGGTCTTTACTACAGCCCTGCCACATCATGTCATGTAACCCACAGGAGGCGCATTGCACTTCAAAATG
Source organism: Sebastes fasciatus (assembly GCF_043250625.1). NCBI lineage: Eukaryota > Metazoa > Chordata > Actinopteri > Perciformes > Sebastidae > Sebastes > Sebastes fasciatus. The sequence goes on from NC_133797.1 coordinate 25,478,815, forward strand.
GGTGCAGGCGAGAAACGTTGCTTCAGAACCAAAAAGCCTGCAACCGTTTCCCATCTGGCTTCACACGTCTAGCAGATCTATCAGTTGCAGATCTATCAGCCTCAGTGGCTAGTGGACGATAATAACGTGTCTGTGTGAGTGCAAAGACCACCGAAATGTGACGTCAGCTTTCTGCGCTAATAAGTTATTCCAACACTTTAACAAGTAGCTCATCTGTGAACATTTTATTAAATAGATTAAAGCAGACCCACACCTTTAAGAAGCCTTGTGATATTTCTGATTATTATTATTTCATAAAATGGACGAAGCAAAAGATATTATCCATTTTTAGCTGAATAGTGTGGGAAGTTGGAACACTGGTGGTGTGTGAGTGTGTGTGTGTGTGCGTATCATCAACAGTTGCAGCTATGAGATGATGGACTATGACTTGATTCCATAGCTAACCTTGATACAGTAGCAGATTTTTGCTCTTTTGCGATAACTAATAATCCTGTTTGGGTGAATGTGTCATGTTTTCTGTCTGTCTAGTTGCTGCTGTGTATTTTGCAAAAGTGCTGCCTAGTTTTCTCCGGCATTTATTTTTGCTTCCGCCGTGTTGTCTTAAAGCACGACTTTAATCAAGACAGATTTGTTTAAATAGGAAAAGTAGGAGTTATTAAGTTCTCTTGAGAATAAGTGTTGCATTTGTTGGGGACTATTTCCAGCGGCGGATTAATCCGCATGTGGTGCTCTCTTGAGTATTTGTGGCAGCAGGACGGTGTATGTGGGATTGAGTCAGTGTGTGTGTTCACGGTGATGAAGGAACTTCACACAGAGAGGCTCATTGGTGTGTTTTTAATGAGTACATTCACTGTTGGTTTGAGTCTTTTCTTAGGAAGTGGTGAAAAATATAGAATATCACCAGACTTATACTTTAACAATGTGTTTAATCTTGAGAGAGTAATATCTTGAAACAACACAGAATAACATCACATAAAATAATTATGATCAGTAAGCAACATCAAACAAGCCAAAAACGCAGAGCGCGTCTGTCTTTTGGTGACATCATCAGACTGTACACCATGTTTGTGGCGTCACCTGTAGGTTTGTGAAGGATGGGTGAAGCTGCAACAACCACAGCTGAATATGACTGGCTGAGACACCTGTCAGTCAAAAAACAAAACATTTTCTGACTTAATATCTCCCTATGGAACAGTAAATCTATAAATGATCGAAGTTTACTATGTAAGGGATAATGTACAGCGAGCTGGTCGTTGTTGTGAAATAAACCCCAACAGGGCGATGTGGCACCTGACGCGAAGCGGAGGGGTCTTGCATCTGGTTTATTTCACAACAATGACCCGCTAGCTGTGCATTATACTGCTTATTACACGGCTACTTACTTAAGAAATCAATAATTTGACACAAAAATGGTCCTCCAGAGTCCTACATCAGAACTGCGCCCATAGCAACGGTCTGTTATACCTAGCAACGGTCTGTTATAAAGAAATAACAGACCGTAAAACAATCAGTGTAACCACTTACAGGTTAAATGTTTTGCGGTGAAAGATTAACGTCTTTGTATTTCAAGAAACAAGTTGAAGCATTGTGAATTATAGATATTATATATATAAATAGAAATAGTCTGCATTTAGTGGCTCTTTATCTTTGTCGTAACTCTTCAGCTGTGGTGGTCGTAGCTTTGGTGTCTGTTAATAAAGTATATAAAGACAACCGTGGCGTCAGCAGGTGGACAGGCTAGTTCCAGTCTAAATAGTTTGTTTTGCTCAGCAGTAAAAGCATGTGGACCAAAGAGTTTTAAGTTGCCTACATTTATTTAATGTATTTTTATTTGTTTGTGATGCCCATGAAGTATTTATCTTTTACTTTTACTATCTTTTTTCTGGTCACGCAGTTTAAATGAGGATTAGGCTGATGTATCACCTTTATATTTAATTGTTTAAAACTTGAAAAAAATATAATTTAAATAAAAGAAAAAAGTAAAATTACAATATAAAGAGTAATATTAAAAGTAAAATTCCAGCTCCTGCTTGGCCCTATCCCGTGCTTTAACGCCATATATTGCAGGCTTTTTTTGGGATCGGGAGTATTAATGTTGTTAAAATGAAATGCCTGGATGGAAGTGACCTCTTTCCTTTTGTGTTCTGTCATATAATCCACGATTTTGTGAATTCATGAATAAATCTTTTTTATTAAATTACAAAATTTAAGACTCAAACAGGTTAATTTAAAATTGTCAGAAAGATGATTTTCAGAGTAGAACATTACATTTCACAAGTAGGTATTTAGTTGCTTATACAATTTTAAATGTTTACTGCATTTTCTTTGCTTCCATAAGTTATCAGTTATAAATAATTAGGACAGGTTATAAGTATTTAAAGTCTTCTATTTTCTTTGTTTCTTTGTATGTGAGATAGAAATGATATGATGCACAAACTCTGTGTGTGTGCGTGTCTGTGTGTGTGTGTCAGAGTGTGTGTGACAGATGTGTGCATGCCTTCCTCTGAGCCTTGCATGCCCTCCAGCAGCTGGACGTCCCCGTACTGTCCACTCGTCAGCCTTAAAACAAAATTTTGGAAAAAGACATAAAAAAAGAAAATACTAACTTGCTTCAGACCTTCACGCTCTTCATGTTTGAATCCAAATCTGTACAGTTTCTAAAAGGCAGCACAGGTTGAAGTTTTCTTTCTTTTGCTTTCAGATCTCTATGAATATATATAGTTGCACCATGTTGATGTGTGTACCTGTTGAGTATATTTATTTGAAAAGAGGAATAAATATTTCTGGACATCAATGAACTCTGTTTGGTTTTTGGTTCAAATCTTTAGCAGGTTTCTGACGGATCCAGAAAAATACTCAAAATGTAACTATAATGTCTTCACACATTTAACTTTTTCAATCATTGTCCCCCTTTAAGCCTTGTTTATTCTCGAGACATCGTGGTCTGCGCCTCCATAGATGGTGCGCGAGCTACGAGCACGCATGACGGCCTTTATGCTCAGCGCGTTGTTAATGCACGGGGACACACACATGCGCAGTGTGATTCACAACTTGTCATTGGTTTGACTCTATTCCACTGATTGACAGTTGTTGGTGGTAATGTGCTAAAAAATGCAGAATGCACCAACAAAGGCAGTAAAGAAGAAGACTGCACGCTAGTAAACACAAATGTAAACAATGTAGGATTTGTAATATTTTAAAAATCAACGTTACAAATGTTTTATGAGGAAGAAACTACATTCGACACATTTGTTACTCAACAACACACACAAGTTTTGATCAGAAGACTAACACTGAATACTGGAAACAACTATTGTCTATGTAAAGATATAGAGGAGTAATGTCTACCTGAGCAGAGAATGAAGTCACTCTCCCTCTGTGTGTGTTGTAATCAGAGCTTCTCCATGCTTTGTTGACATAGCCGGGCCGGCCGTGCGTGCTTTTAGTGAATGTTTGTGCATGTGAGCGTGCCCCACTGTCTAGCTCACGGCCGCCGCGCTGCACTGCTCTGATACGGCAGTTACAGCGGATAACGCCGTTCCGATCGACGGTGTCGTTGTGGAAGGGTAGCACCCTCCCTCCAGTTAGCACCGTTATCTGCGAGGCACCGGCTCAGCCATTGCCATGTTGATGAACTGATCAAGAAATTATGAAATTATCGCATGTTTGTTGTAATGACAATTTTATTTAAGTGTTACTTTTTGTGTCGACACACGTCACAAACACACAAACACCAAAAAATGCTCAACAACAAAACACACAATCTCAGTGAGACTCTGTACAAATATCTTACAAAACCTGCGTCTGTTAGAAATATAGACTTTTTTTTTCTGAACATTGTTACAGAAATGTGAACACTGCAAAACAAAGCTCATATTGACAAAAATGTAATGATGGGTTAAATCTTCTGATTTCAACATATTGACAGTTTTGGAATCTCAAATATTCTTTTTATTTATTTAAAAAGAAATCAAATTAAAACCCAACATTAAATACCTTGTTAATACGTGGATATTTTGAGGTAAACATCAAAACAACACAGACGTGTTCAGCTGTCTGATTATTGATATTTACAGGATATTGATTATGAATCATCAAACAGTGCATGTGTGTGTGTTATGATGTATTTAGTTTTACTTTGAAGGTTTTGTCTCTTTACAGTCAAGAACCTCAAATAATGATTCGAGGAGTTTTTCAAGGATTATTCAGGACAGGAAATTTAATTGTTTGTCGGCCTCCATATTTGATAGAATTCAAAATGTACAAGCTGTTGGAGTTTAATATTAAAAACTAGACTTAATGAACCTTTATTAACCTGTCAGATTGCCTCTCCAGTCTCTGATATCTGTGTGGTTGCTGGTTTACATAAATGCCTCGAATAACTGATCAAACAGCCGTGATAAATCTTAAAAATTCCCGAAATGATCAAGAAACATTCTCTAAAACATTCATCACAACATCGTCTACATACTGTGGGTCTATAAAACATGGAGTCTCTCTGAAGCAGGGCTCCGACACAGAGTTAGTCTGGATCACTTGTGATCAAACGTGGCGATGAAAAACACCCGATGAGTTGAATGTTTTATGATAATGATAATGTCAGTACGTTTTTATTTTCCTCTCTGATTTTGGGCGTGTTGCATCTCAGTGCTCCATTCTGGCTTTCCGGTCATGCTACCAACATATCAATCAACGTATTATTATACAACGGTTCGTATGATATCTTACGAAAAGTTGTTCCTCATTTTTGTGCGTCCAGCAACATGTGTCGTTTGTTACATGCATACTTTTTTCGAAATAAAATTCCATCTTCACAGGAAACAACTTGGTTAGGTTTAGGCAACAAAACTACTTAGTTAGGTTTAGGAAAAGATCGTGGATTGGGTTAAAATACCTACGGAATTGGCAAATAAATCAACGTTGACTTGTGGTTTCACACGAGGTACAAACACCGTTCTCCTGGGCGAAGGTCCTCCCTACATGGTGTTTGTCGCTCTTTTTACTTCCTGGTTCATGATTACGTGGATTACATCCGAATTGATTTTGTGGGATATATATACGAATTACAGTTCATTACTTTTTGTAGGTATGTGCTGCAGGAATGAGTCCTAAAATTCAGAGCCAGTTAGCATTTTAGTACTTCCCTCGCCTGGAGGTAAATTGGTTTTTAGTTAGATGCCTGAAATAAGGTCTTTGGTTAACACAAGATGAAGAGGTTTTAATGTTTTGTTCTATGATATAAAATACGTCAGTAAATACCCCACTCGTACATTTTTAAGCTTTTAAATGTCTTTAAAAAGGTGGTTGATAACAAGTGGCTAAATGAGACTACTAAACGTCCTTCACGCCGACTCGTCCTCCTTTACAGCTTCGTTGTGTATACTCGCACTCATGTGACCGTGGTGTAGTTCGCTTGCAGCCTAATGTTAGCTTTTTACCTCTGGTGATTGCCTTTACACTTCAAAAATCATAAAGTGGTGTTCAATTGTGAAGATTATCTTGCTGAACAAAACGTTTGCCACAGAGCTTATTTTCTGCAATAATCCAAAACCCAATGGAAAAATCCCATTGCCCATTGCGATGCTAACTTCCTGGTTGGCCTACATACAGTAAATACATCATCCCTGCAGCACTCTATAGCTACGAACGGTGTATGAGACCAGCCTGTATCAAAGCATCCCGCCATTGGATGGATTGTGGTTAAATTTTGTGCTCCATTCATAGATATTCATGTTCCCCAGAGGATGAACTCCAATGACTTTGATGATCTTCTGACACCAGTGGGTCAAAGTTTTCACTTACCCAGTGAAAGATTTCAACATCTACTAACTAGACCTATTGGCACAAAATTGTGTACATTCATGGTTCCCAGAGGGTGTCCTAATGATTTTGGTAGCTTTTCCTATAGTGCCACCATGAGATTCACATTTGTGTTTTTAAGTGAAATATCTCAACAAATATTGGATGAGCTGTGATGAAGTTTGTTTCAGACATTCATGGTCCCCTCAGGATGAATCGGAGAAGTCAAAGCTTTCAATTATCCAGTGAAATATATCGACATCTACTTGATGGATTGATAAAAATGTCAGTTTCAGACATTCATGGTCCCCTCAGGATGAACTGTAATAACTTTGGTGATCCTCTGATTTTTCATCTAGCACCACCAGCAGGTCAACTTTGGTTTATGACCAAATACCGGCAGTACTAATGACATTCACAACAGCCTTAGCTGTACTTTGCATTTGCAGTATGCATTCAATTGGGACATACTACTTCCCCATAACATTGTGCCGTGAACTTTGACCCTCTTGCTCATATATCCGCTGTGCAGGGGATTATGCATAATGCGACCGGATGCAGTAGGACATCCTAGTATTTTTGAACTTTGCTGGATCTATTATTGTTGTGTATTGAAGCGGCCTGAGGGGGCACTGCAGTATTAACATCTGGTGACAACCTGAATACGACTCCGTGTAGGAGCCCTGCTGAACATTCTGGTGTTTTCTCAAAATTCTCTACCGTGACTTTACAAACTTCTACATCAGTGATGATAAGAAACACAATAACTGATCGGTGCCAAAGTGCAGAGTGATGCTGTACAGTTAAGAGAAGGATTATGGGTAAGGGTGGAGCTCTCCGGCGGCGGCGGCGGTCAGGCGCTGTTCGTCGCTGTTGGTGTGCACAGTGAAGCTGCTGTGGCGGCTGCCCCAGTCGTAGCAGTCGGAGGAAAGACTGTCAGAGAGATGACAAACTGTTAGTCATTATTGTTCAATATTATTATTATTTATTGTTAAATATCATTATTATTTATTGTTAGATATTATTTCATTGTCGGTTTTAATTATGTTTATTATTATTATTATTATTATTATAATAATAATAATAATAATAATTTTACCGAACAACATCCCTAAAACTATTTTACAAAATAAAAGATAAATACCACTCTCATGTTCATTAAAAATAATAACAAATAGAATAAAATAGACATAAAAATATTGATTACAGCTGCTTTAACGAACTTGAATTCAGAAATACCACTACAACAGGGACATTGTGACATCAGTGATGGTGTTTGTACCTCGCTGATGCATTCTGGGGAGGAATGCTCCACGCCAGGTCATCGTCACTGTCGTACCGACGAGGGTTGTCAAAGAAATATCCTCTGGAGGAGAGAACGTGGTTTGGTATCCCAGCAGTGCTCTGTGGAGACAGATTCATTGTGAATACACAGAGAGGCTCTGCTGACAAAATCCATCATATAACATCAGCTGTGAAAATGTCATCATGAGATGATAGTGACCAATCAGGTGGCATACTGACTCTTAAAGGGACTGTTTGTAAGAATAATAAATTGGTTGTAACAGCGACACCTGTGGCCGTTAAGTCAACAAAAGTCAGCGTCCTGTTGCTCGCGCTCGCCGTGTGCAAAACAGTGAGGCGACACACATCAGCTAAAACCACAATATCACTCTATATTTCAGCTGCTTGGCAGGAATGTTAGCTGACCAGACGAAGGTCTCTCCATGAATCAATGCTGATCCTAGTGTTGGCTTTTCCTGCTTCAGCCTCCCGACCGCGGCCGGAGGGAACAGGGGAGACACCGGAGTTTTGGACGGGGACGATAACGTTTCTCACTGCGGAGGAGTGAAGTGTGGAGTGAGATAGTGAGAATGAGCGCGGTGTGTGAGTGAAGGAAAGCAGGCAGAGGAGCAAAGGAGCAGAGTACAGCAGAGACTCCGGCCCTGGAGACCAAAGCTACGGTCTCCCCCGCGTCCTCCGACTGCGGCCTCTGACTCCGACAGCGGCCAACACTGTTTTTTAAGACGGGCTTCACTAGATATAACTTTGCTTTTTTGGTGCTTCCATGTAGTTTGTGTTGGAGTCTGAGGCTGAACAGCGTAGCCACACGCGAGCGCGCATGGGACACCGACCCGGATTGATTTATGCGTGTAAGAAGTTACAAACAGTCCCTTTAAATGCAGGACTTTAAAAGTTTAATTTTTATTTTTTTTTTACAGTGGAGTCATGTAGACATTATGAGCAACGTCACTAATCAGTGATGAAAAAGGAAAAGTCTGGATCATAGTCTTCATCGTCTGGGGAACATTAACCACATTGTGTGCTAATCGATCCAAGAGTTCCTGAGATATTTCACTAAAAAACTAAATGTGAATCTCATGATGGCGTTAGAGGAACAGTCACCGAAGTCATTAGTGTTCATCCTCTGGGGACCATGAATGTCTGTAGTGCGTCCCTGTTTGTACTTTCAGATATACAGTATATATATATAAGCTCTATTTTGCTTTCAGCTGTACAGGAGTTGTGTTAAGTTGCTGATGAATGTATAATTTTACATATTTTATCTGTTCTTGTTCTGTATGCACCTTGTCCTTTTACTCTAATGCAATGATCTATGAGCCATGTTGTTTGTAAATTTTAATTTGTTCAATAAAAAAAAAAAAAGTTGGTGAAGATGACAAACCAAACATTTCCTGATTGTGCTCCTTCATAATAAAAGCTTTAAAAATAACAAAATAACGGGGGAGTTTTCTTGTGAATAATTTATAGGAAATTCAAGTTTTATCTCCGACTTTACGATGCTGTGTAAAAAAAACAAGTCTACTACTAAGTGGAGAAGTAAAAGCAGCGAAAATAAAGGACTTTTATTGTGAAGAATGTAGAAAGTGGAATGTGCGTATCACCGTTTTACAGCCGTTACCTTGACAACTACACACACCGTTTAGCGGGTAAACCCTTGATTGTCATCAGTAGAGCCACGCTGCGTCTAAATAAACAACCAGGTGTTAAGTGTTGCAGAGGTCAGAGGACACCTGAGGACTGACCCGTTCCTGAGGCGGCCGGCGGACCCTGAAGAAGAAGACGACCAGAGAGGTGGGCAGCAGCTCCCAGACGAACAGAATCACCCCGAACACGATGTAACCGGCGTCTCCTAGCGACGACCTCAGGTCCGCCTGGAGACACATATTTACATTTTTAGGCAAGGAAGCTTTATTTGTAGAGCACAATTCAGCAACAGGGCAATTCAATACGCTCTTTAAACTCCTGACTTCTGTTTCAACCAGGATGCTGTCTTCAGATTGAAATCATGTTAAAGGACCAGTGAACACCTGTGGACAACCTCACCTGGTCTGAGACGTTGTACCAGTCATAGTCAAAGGAGTTGATGGTCTCGATGTTGGTGAGGGCGAGCACCACCAGGTTGTAGCATGCCCGCGATGCGTACAGCAGCACCACCATGATGCCAATCAGAGTCACCTGACACACCGACGTCCCCTGCACACACAGGTATCATTAATTTTAATCCAGGTTTTTAATTTCATGTCTGTGCTGCGTGATGTAATGATATTCATATATCCTGGAAGGAAATATCAGGGACTTTCACTAATGTGTCCCATGTCAGTGACGCTGATAAAGACCATGAAATGAGGTTGAAAGCTCAAATAAGTTAGTAAGTGGACCTTAAATTAAGATTGTTTTGTCTCCAGAGAAACCTGTGACTTTACCTTTGACTCCAGGTAGATGTTGGCCAGCGACATCTTGGCGACCTTGTAGAGGCAGACGGACAGCGAGACGGCACAGAGGACGAACAGGCTGTCGTTGATGGTGACCCTCACCAGGACGATGGTCTTGACGTCAGCGGCGGTCATTTTGACCAGCAGGGCACAGACCAGATTAACCACCAGGAAGAGAAGACTGACGCCCAAGAAGAGCAGGTACAGAGGAAGTCTGGGGAGGAGAGACAGGGTAAGACAATGTGTAATTTCTCTCACTCAAAGGTCTCTCACTCAAAGTAATAACAAAAGACGGAGTTTGGTGATGTTGTGAAGTAGCGTGGGATCATGGGAGTTGTCTTCAGCACCATTGTCGTCATTGCAGTCAGTTTCTCCCGGTTCGGATTCCTTCAGTGTTCATCGTTCAGGAGGTTTTTATTACTAGGTCTCCTCCTCTCCAAAAGAAATGGAGCCGATGATTAAAACCAGTAAAAACACTGAATAAAGCAGTTTCACGATAAAAATCAGTGTTACTCCGATGCTGTTCGGCCAACCCGGTCTCACGGGAAGGTGACTAACACGACATTACAAGGATATTACGCATGTCATGAGGAAGCATTTTAAGCTTTTCGCATTTCATTAGGTTGTTAGGTTTAGTAACTAGGTCTGTCAATTGATTAAAATATTAAATCGCGATTATTCGCATGATTGTCCATAGTTAATTGCGATTAATTGCAATCACACTTTTTTTTCTTTTCAAAATGTACCTTAAAGGGAGATTTGTCAAGTATTTAATACTCTTATCAACATGGAAGTGGGCAAATATGCTGCTTTATGCAAACTTATGTATATATTTATTATTGGAAATCAATTAACAACACAAAACAATGACAAATATTGTCCAGAAACCCTCAGAGGTACTGCATTTAGCATAAAAAATATGCTCAAATCATAAAATGGCAAACTCAAGCCCACCAATTGATTCCTTAGGTTTTCTAGTTTCATATTATGTCAGTATCTTCACTCTAGATTTAAAACTGAGCCAGCTAGAACCTAAAAATTGCAAGTTGTGTTAATGAAATTAGTATTAAAGAAATTAGTTGCGTTAAAATGAAGGTAACTACAAAACTCAACAAAATATATAAGTAGGTTTAGTCGTTTTTAGACATTTTAATGCAGAAATGTCACATCTTATACCTTTAACTGCATTTTAAACATGGAGGCAGATCTAAAACAGAAAATACAGTTTAACTTTCATGTTCGGTGTGATTCATGAATACACAATGAGGTTTGGGAGTTTCATTGTGGAAACAGATGAACTTGAGTTATTGAGTCAGAATGAGTTGATTGAAGAGGTTACCTGTACTTCAGCAGTGCAGGTGTGAACTTGGACTTCGCCTTAAAGTAAACCTGTGAGGGGGAAAAATAAAAGACTGATTACACATTTACAGCAGGATGTTTTTCTGTAGACTGGCTGCAGACTTGAGTCTGAGTCTTCACCGTCATGGGTTGTTCAGTGATTCAGATAGATCTGGTGTTGTGCCACTCGACAGCAGTTTCAGTTGGAGAAACAATCGACAAATTACAGCTCTGTAGGTGTGACTAAAAATGAGGACGTCATCTTACTCATAGCTTCATTCATGAAAAGTAGTTGTAGTTTTTTGTAAGTGGGTTTACAGACACAACTCTTAAAGGACCAGTGTGTAACATTTAGGGGGATCTATTGGCTGAAATAGAATATAATATTCATAAGTATTACACGGCTGTGTTGAATACTCAATTCTGATTGGTCAATCACAGTGTTCTGTGGTCTGTATTTCTTTATAACAGACCGTTGCTATGTATAGCATACCGTTGCTATGGGCGCATCTCTGATGTCGGACTCTGACAAACCGATTTTTGTGTCAAAATATTGATTTTGTTAAGTAATAAGTAATAAGCGGGATAATGTACAGCTAGCGGGTCATTGTTGTGAAAGAATCCCCTTCGCGTCGCGGTGCTGCATCGCCCTGTCTGGGATTCTTTCACAACAATGACCATCACTCACTGCTGGGCAAAACAAAATACCCTCGACAACAAATCTGTGAATATAGACACGATATCAGGCTGAATGAATGAAAGGAAAATAAACTTATGGCATTCAGTCTTAATATAACAATTTTTTTCTATCAACCAGCAGGATGTTAAAGAGGACCTATTATGCTTTTGTGCTTTGTCTCTTTCCTTTAGTGTGTTATATCGTTTTTTGTGCATGTAAAAGGTCTGCAAAGTTACAAAGCCCAAAGTCCATGCCAAAGGGAGTTACTCTCCCCCACAGAAACACTGCTCCTGACCTGCCTGAAATGCCTTGCCTTTTCTTCTATAGCGTGATGACGTCACCAAGTAACACATTTGCATAACTAGTTTGGCACGCACTCAAACAAAGCTAGAACGGAGTCCAAAGAGTTTGGTTCGGTTGACCAATCACCACAGAGTGGTTCAGCTGACCAATCAGAGCAGACTGGGCTTTTCCGGAGGGGCAGGAGCTCAAACAGAGTGAGAGTGAAAAGAGGTGCAGCACAGCCGGTATGAGAAAAATAAAGTGTTTTTTCAACATTAAAGCATGTAAACATGTTCTAGTGGAAACCCAAAATACAAGTATTAACCTGAGAATGAGCATAATAGGTCCTCTTCAACAGGCTACAACTGTCCCACAAATCTGCTTTTCACACCGCCTTGAAGTGTGGCTGAACAACTATAAACAGTTTTGATTTCTGTGCTCGGACAACATTTCGTACTAACTGGTTCTTTTAGAAAGTTTGCGACCCGGCTGCCATGTTGAAAATAGTCGAGCCACAACCAAACACTGCCTACCGGCCAGAGCAAGCTTTCTCATTTTACAGCTGCAACAGTGCACTACAAGATGATTCTGAAAACATTTAAGGAGAGAAATAGGCATTACAGTAACAGAATATTAATTCATAATTGATCAGCGCTGACTAGTTTGACAGCGACTCGGTTCTGATTGGTTGTTTTTCTTCGGGGATGGTGGAATCTTCTACTTGTAACTTGTAAATGCCATTAGGAGCACTAGGAGGACACAGAGGAACATGATATTTTTTCACACATTATCTGTCTCATGCACTACTGTCAGGATATAGTGGCAGTTTGAGCAAATATGACATAAAAGTTATTTTTATTACAGTTACCAACTGTAACTTTAGGTCATTTTTCATGTAAAACAGTTCTAGCTTCTCATATGGGAAGATTTGCTGATTTTCCTTTTAATTATGTAAATAATGTTAATGTATTAGTAATAATGTTAATGTTTTAGTGAGAATGTTGGTTGGACTAAACAAACGTTGTGAAGGTGTCACTTTGGACTCTGGGTCATTGTGACGGCATTTCTCACTATTTTCACTATTTTTACAACCAAAACAATTAATCGATTAATTGAGAAAATAATCAGCAGATTAATCCATAATGGAAATAATCATTAGTTAATAGTTCAAAACGATCTCCACCTCAACCAACTACAACAGTAAAATCCTGCTTTTATATTAATGCTTCAGTAATAATAATTTAATTATAGAATATATAGAATAGTAGAACAGAAGAACAGTCATAGGGGATATGTTATACTTTTAACACTTTAAGTACATTTTCCTGATAATACTTACATACTTTCACTGAAGTAACATTTTCAATGCAGGACTTCAACTTGTAACAGAGTATTTTACAGTGTGGTATTAGTACTTTTACAGCAGTAAAGGATCTGAATACTTCCTCCACCGCTTTGCCTCAGAGCCAACAGTCTGTAGCTCATTTCATCGATTATCCCTCCTCTCTGACTGAAGGTGCCCTCATTAAGGAAATAAGACACTGGTGTTTGGTTGAAAAAATAACCTGCGTCATCTCAGTTCTCAGGAACAAGTGTTGAGAAGCTAAAGAGGCTCATTTCTATTCTGTCTTTATTTTCTGGTCTATTTCTGAAACCGCCAGCTGCTGTAGATGAATGGGTGAATGGATGAAGAGGAGAGGCAGCTGCTACACTGATCACACCCCAAAAAACTGTAGTAAGTCCAATGTGATACGATTCATCTAACGATGGGATGGTTGACGTTGCATCTTCTCATGTTAGTTGCCATTCAACCCAAAACAAAGACCCTCAAATTGTCTGAATGACTGCAGGTAGCTCAGGTGGTAGAGTGGGTCACACATCAATTGTACTGTTGGAGTGCGTTCAATGCAGCCTGGTTGCTTTGGCGAGAGCGTAGATAACGGCTTCAGTTCCCCGTTGGAAGGATTGTTTAGCTGTCTCACGGCAAGGTAAACTTGCGGAAATATTCTAAATATACTTGAACTGATACAGATTTTTTTAGGTGGGCCTTTCTTTTAGATGGTTCAAATATGTCTTGCTGCCTCCATTGAGAAAAACAGTAATTTACCTTGCAGAACACGGGAGTTGCTTGTCTCTTTGTGTCTTGCTAGTTTCTTTGTGTTATTGTGGGTAAAGTTACTTGGCTTTGGCGAGAGCATAGATGGTTACAACGGTTTCAGTTCCCCGTCAGAAAGGGCTGTCTGATGGCAAGGTAAAGCGGTAAAAATATTCTAAATATAGCGTACACTTGAACTGATATTGATTTTTTTAATTAAGCCTTTCTTTTAGGTGTCTAACATACATTTTCCTGCGGCCCCCCATCCACAGCAGCACATTGCTTTGCTCCCGTGCTGGTACTTCCTGTCTGTTTCTCCAAACTGGGGGCGTGCCGACCGTCATCTACTGTATGTAATACACTATTGATAAGTACCTCATACAACCCCACTTCAAAACACCCGAACTATCACTTCAAGTTTTGTGGGGGTTGATCAATACTTTGCTACAGCTTGAGTTCATATACAGTAGGTGGACACACTGATAGATCCAGCTGGGTTTAAAAGTTTGAGGTGTAACTTAACACCAGGCTGAAAAACAGTGTTACACTGCCCTCTCTGGTTGAAAGTTTCAAGACTGCTGCATTACTGATGGGTGTGGTCAGAGGTGTGCTGTGTTGCACCTGTAACCACACCCAGCTGCGATGTCACGGTGTACTGACACACACTGGAGTACATTTCTATGTCACTGCAGCAAGGAGAGGAGTTAAAGCACTGGAGATGCTGCTTCGTGGACCAGACTTTATGCTGCTAGTGTCACCAGTACCAGTACCAGCAGCAGTGTTCCCCCTCACCTGTGCGCAGTAGAGGTTCATGAGGCTGAGCGTGAAGAACTGTAGGCAGACGGGGAAGCAGTAGAGCAGCCAGAAGGCGAATGGTCCGAGTGCGTTGGCGGTCACACAGTCTCTGAAGTAGAAGGAGAAGAGGAGGGCACGCAGGGCGGCCCACAGCAGACACAGGAACAGGAAGGCCGTCTGGTAGCTGAAGCGCTTGTGTCGGTATCGCAGCACCAGCCAGAGCTGGGCGTAGACGAAGGCAAAGAGCAGCGAGTAGAAGATGGTGTAGGCGATGGTCAGACCCAGCTTCACGTAGGGAGGGATGGCCGGCGTGATGGTGGGAGGGGGAGGGAGGTGGGAGCCGTTACCGGCATGCTGCTGCTCCTGCGCCGGGTTTCCCTCCATCGCCTCCCCATTCATCCCCCTTGTGTTCCCCAGGAGAGGGATGGAGGAAGAGGGGGTTAAAGATGGAGCAGCAGACTCTGATCTGCGGGTGAAGAAGAAGAAACGTGTCTCAGCTCGCTAGACGGATCCTTCACATCCATCGACTCTCCTCCAGACACAAGTCTGACTCACAGAGAGGAGGAGGAGAGACACCGCCCCTCTTTTTGCCGGTGCCTGGTGGAGCGCTATTGGTGGCTGTTAGTCACGTGATAACACTCCCCAGCAGGCAATTGGTTGAGCAGGAGGAGGGATGCTGCAGAGAGGAGAGGAAGGTGGAGAGATGGATCTGGAAGGAGAGAGAGATAAACTGGGATCTGTGGTCCCACCCACCACACACACACGCACACATTGTGTCACAGCAGCATCATAAAGGCGGCCTCGACTGATACTGGTTTTTAATGGCCAGTATCAGACAGATACTAGTGGATATAAATGAATGTGTTTTGTGGCAGAAATAAACTCTGACAGTGAATCCTCTGATTGCAACAACACCATTCAAATTAAATTTAGTGCAAAATGTCACTGTCAAAAATGCAAAATGTCCCTGTCAAAAATGCTGAAATGTCCTTGTCAGAATGCTAAAATGTCTTTCAAAAACGCTGAAATGTCCCTGTCAAAAATGCAAAATGTCCCCGTCAAAAATGCTGAAATGTCCCTGTCAAAAATGCAAAATGTCCCTGTCAAAAATGCAAGATCTCCCCGTCAAAAATGATGAAATGTCCCCGTCAAAAATTATGAAATATCCCTGACAAAAATGCAAAATGTCCCCGTCAAAAATGCTGAAATGTCCCTGTCAAAAAATGCTGAAATTTCCCTGTCAAAAATGCAAGATCTCCCCGTCAAAAATGCTGAAATGTCCCTGTCAAAAATGCAAAATGTCCCCGTCAAAAATGCTGAAATGTCCCTGTCAAAAATGCAAAATGTCCCTGTCAAAAATGCAAAATGTCCCTGTCAAAAATGCAAAATGTCCCTGTCAAAAATTGCTGATACATGCAGACAGCCAGTGCAATATTAACCAGTTCTGTAGTAAATGTAGATATAGCATCATATCACATTATCCTGTCAGAGTATGAATGAATGGTCAGTATCGACCCTGATATCAGTCTAACCTTAATATAGACGACCTCCTCCTCCTACTCCTCCTCTTCTCTCTGCAGTTCTTCTTCTCTGCTTTTATGTAACAGGCAGGTTGTTAGATAATAGAGGATGCTGTGCAGCACGCCGATGACAAAGATACACGCTCCATTTTTATCCACCGCTCTGCTTCTATTTTTTACTTTCATGCTGTGAGATGATGTCAATTTGAACCTAATAGTGAAATTATTTTAATACTAGAGATATTTCTCTCAGATCATCCTCAGGATGAAAAATGATTGTCATTTACAACACCATGTTTAATATGTCCTCTGTTGATTATACAGCAGTCATGTTTTATGTAAAACAAATGAGTATATTTCCATCTTGAGTAGAAAATAAAAAGTGAGTGATAGTAAAAATAATAATAAGTCAAACCTTGTTGGACAGAAGAATTACAAGTAAAGAGTAATAATGAGAAGTAATGTATTTGTACCACAGTGTTAACACAAAATCTTCCTGAGTGCTTTTTTGCAGTGCTGCCAGGACTAAATGCATCCTGACACAGCATAAATATTGTAAAGCTCAGTGAGGATTCAGGGAACTTATTTTGACGGCAGCTGTTGAACCCACTGAACTCCTCAGGTTCTCATTCAGCCTGACTCCAAGTATACTGTATACAACATGACATAGATATAGAAATCACCCGCATTTAAGCAGCGGCAAAAGAAGATTCTTGACTTTATAAAGAAGTAACACAACATCGGAGAAATACACGGCAATTAAACAGCGAAACAGAAAAATGTGGCTCAGGGAAGGAGCTGAAACAGCCACAGCAGCGTGACAAACATTAATGAAACAACTGAAGATAGAAAAAAAGGTTGAAGAGGAAATAAAATGGAAGGAGAGGAGGTACAGAAGGGAACGAGGCATCAGGAGCCTTGAAGTAAAAGTACTAATACCACACTGAAAATATTACACTAAACGTAAAAGGCCTGCATTCAAAACCTTACTGAAGTAAAAGTATTTAATTATTATCAGCAAAATGTACTTAAACCTGCAATAGGCAGAATGTTTTTGGCATCATTGGGTAAAAATTCCATAATAATCTTTCAGCATATTGTAATTTAAGTGTTCTGAGAGAAAACTAAACTTCTACACCTCCTCATGGCTCTGTTTTCAGGCTTTAAAAAATCTAGCCCATGGCGGGAGACTTTGACCAATCAGAGGTCATTTCAGAGAGAGAGCGTTCCTATTGGCTGTTCAGTCAACGTCAAACATTTGAGGTGAGAAATAGACATTACAGTAACAGAATATTGATTCATATTTGATCAGCGCTGCCTAGTTTGACCGTTTGATCGGAGTTTGTGAGTGATTGACAGCTGCTCAGAGACGACAGGCTCCAGCTCGGCTCTGATTGGCTGTTTTCCTCTGGTCTGTGAAATCTTGCAGATGCCATTAGGAGCACCAGAGGACACAGAGGCACGTGTTTTTTTTCCAAATTACCTGTCTCAAGCACTACTGTCTGTATATAGTGACCATTTTATAAAAATAACTTTTTTTAATCATATTTGCTTCAGTTCTACCCACTGCAACTTTAAGTACAGTTCTTGAGTTATTTTTTTTACCACTGATCAGGAAAGTATAAACGAGATAAAAGGAAAATGGAGAGAGGATTTGATGAATGGAAGGATGAAAATGGAGAGGAGAAAGAGGAAAGAGGAGGGTAAAAGAGAGGATGTAGTTGTGCAGTTAGACTGTGTCCACTAGATGGCGATAGTGTCTTGAATCAATGTGTTGGAGCTCTGACTAAACTAAAGAAAACCTGATGAACTTAAAGAGGAACTTAAAGGGGAACTACAGCCATTTTCAAAATTCATTCATGTCATTCCTATGGTCTAAGACCATAGGCGCAGTTTGAACTTTAAGGTTGGGGTAGTAGCTGATCGGTACGTGGTTTGTGTACGCGTAACAGAAAGGGCATATTTAACAGTGTGGGGACAGAGAGTGTTTGATGTTATTAGGCTATAAGCACATACAAAGACCACAAATCTATCTTCTTATCTTGTTGGTTTCTTATTCTGTCAATAAGACAACACAACAAGGTCGATATTATTCATCATTACAATAAATTATTTGTTCTACGTTATTATAAAATGTGTGTTGTCACTTAAAATATTAATATCCCAAGTTGTCTTTGGACTAGGCCTACATCTCTTCTAAATGTTATTTTGTTCAGCATGTTATTATCACGTGGAAACTAAAGTCCCGTAGTGTGTTTAATGCAGATAGATACTGTAAATGTCAGGTAAATGTACACACTAGACTGTTGCATAAAGTTCTACAACTCCAAGGACAAGACTTCCGGTTGGACTTTTGTACCAACATTGAAAGCTTCCTTAATTCCTTCAATTAAAAGCAATAAAATACAAAGAAACTCCATAGAAAATGTCCTTTGAGATGTTAATAGTTTAATAATGAAATACAGAAATTGAGAAACAGAGTGATATCATGGTTTATAACAGTTAGGCCTATAATTTGGAGAATAAAATGCACTCTTGAGGTCACTGTTGCTAAAACTGTAGGCAGTGTTGGAAAGTAACAGTCATTTTACTCAAGTACTGTACTTAAGTGCAATTTTGAGGTACTTGTACCATTTTATGCTTTGTGGTGGCAGTTTCTGTTAAAACAAGACACAAACCAACGTAACAACTTGTCTTTCAGTGAATTTAATAAAAAGGGCATACATTAATAACTAAAACATCTGCAGATGGACTCACGAGCACAGCCACCTGTTGTGGACTGTGGCAAGTGAGCCCCGAATACAAAGAGTAGTCAGTATTTATACATTTAAAGCATAACATGAAGATAAGTGCAAAGAAGAAAAGAAGAGAAGGATAGAAAGTGTATCAATGCGTCAGCACACATCAGACAACAGAGCATCACAAGACATAACAAGTATTTCAGCAATCTGTTGTTTGCAGTTACAGAGACCTAAAATGTCAGGTCACTGTCCTATGGTGACGAAGTTGAACATGTGAGGCCCTGAGATTATCTAAAGGTACAGTGTTAGACTGCAGATATGAAAATTGCCATTACAGCTTATACTACTCCACAACATCTCAGAGGGAAATATTGTACTTTTTACTCCACTACATTTATTTTAAAGATTTGGTTATTAGTAACCATTCTGCATAATAAATAGGCTAATTTTGGCACTTTAAGTATATTTTGATGTGAATATGTTTAGTACCTTGTAAGATTTTGAATGCAGGACTTCTACTTTTAACAAAGTATTTCTATACTGTGGTATTGCTACTTTTACTTAAGTAAAAGGTCTGAATAGATAGATAGATAGATAGATAGATAGATAGATAGATAGATGTGCTTTATTGATCCCAAATTGGGAAATTATTGTGTTACACCAGCTTATCCAGATTATCCAAGCAATGCACAGGAACAGTACATATATGTCAACACTAAAGCATATACCCATAGAATACAAAATATAAAGATTATTGGAATATGCTATAAATATACCTGACTATTACAACTAGCATAAAAAAAAAATCTAAATCATAAACACAGAATAACCCACTATATACATTTGCAAGTGTGCAATAAATACTTCATCCATCACTGACTATATAGGCCCAGCAACTACTTTAACAGGACACATTTAAACTCCAGTCTGAAGAACAATTTGAGCTTTTTTGTTTAAAGTTCAGACTTTTAATTGATTATATGTATATGTGTTTTTGTATGTGTATATACTGCTTGTGCGTATATATGTATACAGTATATATGTATATATAAATATATTTTATTGTTTTAAATTTTATTTCTTTGACTTGTGTATATTCTTTTTACTTATATATCTATTTTTTGTATATAATATGTTTTTCCTGTATCTATACTGGCTTATTTTATATTAAAGGGACTGTTTGTAACTTTTTACAGGTATAAATCTACCGGGTCGGTTTCCTATGCGCGCTGTTCAGACTCAGACTCCAACACAAACTACACGGAAGCACCAAAACCTCAAAGTTATATCTAGTGAAGCCCGTCTTGCAAAACAGTGTCAATTCTTCCTGCTCCAGCCCCCCGACCACGGCCAGAAGACACGGGGGAGACCGTAGCTTTGGTCTCCAGGGCCGGAGTCTCTGCTGTACTCACACACTGCGTGCGTTCTCGCGCTCCACTCTTAAGTGCATGTGCACACACTGCAGAAGAGTTAGTTTAGCTCTGAGAATATCTAGTGAATGCACAGTGGACGTTTGTGCAGAAATAAATGCTGCAGCTCCTCCAGACCAACAGAGGTTTTCCGTGTCTTGTGAAGTGACGGGGCTCTGCAACGAGAAACGTTATCGTCTCCGACCAGGTGCCGGTGTCTCCCCTGTTCCTGGTCGGGAGGCTGAGGCAGGAAAAGCCAACACTAGGATCAGCATTGATTCATGGAGAGACCTTCGTCTGGTCAGCTAACATTACTGCCAAGCAGGTGAAATATAGAGTGATATTGTGGTTTTAGCTGACGTGGGTCGCCTCCCTGTTTTGAGCGATGCTCATTCACGTCTATTTAGAGCGAGCACAAGCGCGAGCCCGACGCTGACTTTCATTGACTTAAAGGCCACAGGTGTCGCTGTTAACAAGCATTTCTTAAAGTTACAAACAGTCCCTTTAATATTAGGTTTATTAAGTTTCTTTGTACCAAGAATGTTATTATTGGGGACGTTTGTGAATGTTTTTTCTGTTGTTTTAAAATAAACAAAAAACAAATATATTGAAAAAAAAAAAAAAAGTTGAGACTTTTACTTTGGAAAAAAAAGTTGACCGGAAGTCACATGGTTGTTACTTTAAACACCCCCCGGGGTTGTTACCTACTCCCACTGTTCCTCCATTCATTCATCCCTCCCGCCCCCTCCTCCTCAGTCCACTGCCGTGCGCCGCCAACCTCACCTCTTCCTCGGCTTCCTTCACTGAGGATCACCGCTGGTTCTCGCTGCGTCTGTGTGGAGCCTTAACGGAGAAGATGAGTCCCCGGTACCGGAGCTGGTGGTCCGTCTGGTCGTGCCTGCTGAGCCTGAGTGTTTGGACCCGGGCTCTGGAGCTGGAGGAGCTGTTTGAGTTCGGAGAAGAAGCCGGAGACCGACGCCTGCTGCCGGGCTCGGACTCCACCGCAGAGCTGCCTCTCAACGGATCCATGTTCTTCTTCGGAGACACCTTCGACAAAGTTTACGTGAGTTTAACACCGAGCTGAAGTCGTGTTTAATGTGAAAGAGAGCAGATTTAATCATGAAGTTCATTCATCAAAGTTCAGTAAGAGCTCAAGAATCAGTTTAAAAAGAGCAGCGGAATATTTAAGTAAAAATACCAACCTTGGTTACAAGTTCATCTACTCCAGTCAAAACTAACATAACTGAGCACTGTTCATTCAGAGTTTCAACAAGTTATAAAGTTAAATCAGACAAAAAAAAAACTAAATCAGCATTTATTGGTATTTATTGGAAATAAAACAATCAAATCCAGTTAAAATGACCAAAGTTCAAATGATATTCACAATTAATTTATGTCTTAACAGGCAAACAAATGTCCAAAACTTCAGACTAATCTTAAAACTTCACTTACTTTGCCAAAATTACTTTAACAAAACGAATATTTTGTCATGAAACAGATAATAGCAGATATTTCTTATTTTTATTTGATGAAAACCATGATATTATTGACACAAGGAACAGAATCTATACATTTTTCTAACCTATAAATCTCCTTAAACATCTCATATGAAGGTTATGGTGGCATGTACCTGTGATAAATAACTTTTAGGTGTAAAAAATACTAAATTTTGACGTCAACTTGACACAAATCTAACTAGTACTGCACAATTAATCGAAATTTGATCAAAATCACAATATGCAGTTTCAAAATCGCAGGCGGCGTAATATTTGTTAAAGGTGAAATGTGTCAAAATACCATTTAAATTGAATATATTAACATATAGCTCCGTCACTTAAACGAGCATGTTTATTTTAATTATTTTGAAGCTTTTTATGTGGGATCGTTGGTTATTTTGTGAATCTGTCTCCTCTTCATCCTCGCCTTTATTCGCTCCAATATTAAAAGTGATTTTTATTTAATTATTGCTCCAGGTGGCTTGATTGATCTGTGATCTCTGATCCAGTGTTCACTTTCAATCACTTGGTCAGAGAAGACCTTGTTTGTTTGTTGACATCTGATGAGGTTTTCTGTTCAATCAGTAGAATTAAATTTGTTCATCTTTTCATTCTTAACACTTCAATTTACACTTCAAGTCCTTTCAGGTCTCAGATTTTCTCTTTTGAATAACAATAATTCATCTCTCCTAACTCTCACAACTTCAACTGCTTTCAGTGCTTCAGCCGACACTTCAACTCCAGCTCAGTCTTTCACTCACACTTCAATGACTTCAACTTCTTTCAATAGTTGCATTTCGACTTTCAACTGCTAATTTTCCATGGTGATCACACTCTTGATTGATTAGTTTGATAGAAGGTTTTCTATTGGCTCTTAATCACCTCCCCACATTTTAAAACTGTTTACAAAATAAGAGTCTCTCTCTGTGTGTGTTTCCCCTGCGGTCGTAGGCTGTTGCTTCGGTTCTAGACCCGCATCAGTCCCGCTGGTTGTTTGATTTGTGGGGATTGTGGCGACACGTTGAAGTGTTGGTGGTGTGAACAGACAGGTGGAGTGTGTGTGTGTGTGTGTGTGTGTGTGTGTGTGGAGGTGCTGGTGGAGGTCTGCTGTTTGTTCAGTTCTCTCAGAGAGACGGAGGTGTTGGATTCTCTGTGAATATGTGAACAGAGGCTGGAATGTGAGTCAATTAAAAGCCAACACAGATAAGCCTTTCATCAAGTCAAGACACACACACACACACACACAATACATTCCTCAGGTCATGTGACAGATAATCCAGATTGGAGCATCTACACTCGGTGTGAAACCTGCTTCCAACGTGCTGAACTTCTGTCATTTTTTTAATTCACTTCAATTCAAGTTGTTTTTATTGTCTCGAGGAGTGAAAGAAGGAAAGAGTTAAGTGTAAACGCTTCTTTAAGCAAAGCTGGTTTAGCAAACAGGCAATGTGGGCTACTGCCTCGGGGGCCACAGACCCCGGGGGGTCCCCTAAAGCCTCAACTGTGTTTTAAGTTTTTGGTACTTTGATTCAATGCAAATTTTGCCATGGATATTAACTACTTGTCCTGCATTATTACCTGTTTACAGAAGGTCCTCTGTGTCTAAATCTAGTTTAAGACTTTGATTATTGTGGTTTTTTATTATTTTTATATATTCCTAAATACGGTTGTGTTTAATCAAATTACCACAAAGTAGGGCTGGGCGATTTGGCCAAAATCTTCTGTCACGATATTGGTCAATTCAATAAATAAATAGTAGGGGCTGTCAATTGATTGAATTATTTAATCATGATTAATCACATGATTGTCAATGATTAATTGCAAATTTACCACACATATTTATCTGTTCAAAATGTACCTTAAAAGAGATTTGTCAAGTTTTTAATACTCTTATCAACATGGGAGTGGGCAAATACGCTTGCTCTATGCAAATGTATGTATATATTTATTATTGGAAATCAATTAACAACACAAAACAATGACAAATATTGTCCAGAAACCCTCACAGATACTGCATTTAGCATAAAAAATATATATGCTCAAATCAAACTCAAGCCCAACAGGCAACAACAGCTGTCAGTGTGTCAGTGTGCTGACTTGACTATGACTTGCCTCAAACTGTATGTGATTATCATAAAGTGGCCATGACAGTTTTTCCTCACCAAAATTTAGTGTAGTTTGGAGCGTTATTTAGTGTACTTCTCAAAAAGTTAACATGAAATGTACCAATTGGTACCAATTGATTCTAGGGTTCCTAGCTTCACATGATACCAGTATCTTGACTCTAGCTTTAAGACGGAGCCCGCTATAACCTCTGAAAGACAGAATAGCAGCTGGTCCCGCCAGCCGGCCGTCAGGTTGTTAACAAGTTAATAGTTAATATAATAAAAGATCGATACTTGACGTCTGTGTATCGATACAGTGGTGTCACACAAAATATCGTGATACTATGCTGCATCGATTATTCCCACCCCTAACAGGCATGCATTCATTTTGTCAAATATAATCTTGATTGAGGTGGAAATATATCACATCAATAGAGACGATAGAGAAACATGTTGTTGCTGCCGCTCTTTCTGCACCTCAAAGACCAAAACTGTGTCCCAGTCCCAGACTGCACTGTTTCTAGGCAGGTTTTAAGTCTGCAGTGTGTTCACACTGGAAAAGTGACAAAAGAAATTCAAAGTCCGTGCCTAAAATTTGTAGACTTCGTCATACTGTAACTATACGCTGACATCACGTCAGGTCTGCAAGGGTGCTGGGCTTCGAGGGGATAAAATGTGCTGTGAGATACTTTTTATTCGGGTCCCTATTGCTAAGAACTATGGGTAAACTTCTGAACAAAGTCCAGTGTAGTCTGCTCCTTGAGAGGACTCTCTTGAAGTCCACATAAAGTGTTCTTAAGTAACCTTGTGCACTTGATAAATGTGGATTTGAACAGCCCTTAAATACGCAATAATCAATCATTTATAATAATAATGTATGAAATAACAATGTGACTCATATTGATGAACCTGAATCTGCAGCTTCTCTCTGCTTTATAGTGAGTTTCAGCTCATTATCTGTCCGGCCCACAACTTTACTGTTGTGGTTCACTCTCACCGCTCTCATAGCGTCGTTTACAGAGAAAAAGCTGTAAAAAGCCACTGAACAAACCTGCTCAGCATCAAACAGCAGACAGACACAGTTAGAGACTAGTTAGGTGAACATAGTGCAGCATTTAGCAGGTAAGAGACAGATATTTCCCTCAGGAGTTGGTGGAGACCAAAAACAGAGCTAAAAGAGAGAGAATATTGGACTTACATTCATCAGATTGACACAAAGACTCCAAATGAATCATCGTCATCGTCATGGATGTGGAAATTAGGTTTGGGCAATTGGAGGAATATATCGGAAATGTGCGATTGGCTGAGTACATCGCCAGTTGTTGTTTTTTTTAGGGCGATTTTTGGTGAAGCGGGGTGGCAGTTGAGGGGGGCGCTCAACTGCGCTCATCCTACTGAGCGTAGCGTGCTCAGCAGGATGGTGTATTTGCAAATACTCATGCAAATTTGTAGCGTTAGAATCTTTTTCCGACACTACACTTTTACAAAGACGACAAATTGTTTCATTTAGGTCCTTCTGCTTTCCGGTTGCATCCGGTTTAAAACCAAAATAACCCCAAATAGGTGACTTTGTATTATTTCCATGATTGCATTCGCTGAAAATGGCATGTGGGGCCCATACATCTGTGCACGCCGCACACACACCTGCGCCAATATATCGGCAATCGTGCCAGTTGTTGGGCTGGAAAATTTTTTACATATCAAGATACTGTTTGCTAAGAAGTTCATCATATCAACTTAAAAGTAAAAGTAAAGAAGTATCAAAATGTTAGAAAGATAATTTAGCCTTTTCTTTGGGTGGATTATTTGGCAGCATCACTCTAAAGTCTGAGTGATATCCATCCACCAGTGCACTTATTGTATAATTTCTTGTAAATACAAAATGGTTAAGTACATTAGTTTATTCTATACTGACTGCAAAAAAGTATAGGCCTACTATTACATTTGTAGTATGTACTGCAGAATTGAGGAACAACTGAAGAAGTTAAGAACTAAATGGACACGCTCATTAAGGAAAGTTAAACTTATTAGAAGTAGAAACATGTGATAGACTATTTCACTTTCTCTACTTTTTGACTAATTTGCTCCAGATTTGATGGATTTGCTCAAGCAGCTGAACCTCGTCAACACCCTGATGCATCCAGTGTTTTTTCTTCTGTGTTTCAGTCACCATTTGTTTTCCATCCTCCTGTTAAAACAGCCAGACCACACAGATCTCTCGTGTCTCTACAGGAAGTTGCTGGGACATCACGAAGGTTGCCTTCATGTTTCACGTTATTTCAGATGCTGCAGGCACAACTTGTTTAACTCTGAGCAGACATGTAATCACTTTTGTTGTTGGAGGATGAAACAGTTAAACAGTGTTCACATACAGGAGGATAGGAAGTGTTGGCTGCTTGGTGTCCTGTTGGTTTTACCCCACAAGCTGCAACGTTGTTTGGTCTCTCAGCTGATTGGTTGAATCTCTCCGTCCAACACTTTGGTGCTCAGCTATTTTCGAAACTATTGTCAGTTTCTGTAGTGATAACAAAATAACATTTTCTAAAATCCTTTTTTATTGAACAAAAGAAGCCAAAGTTGTCAAATATTAAATGTTTTGTAAACACCAACAGAAGAACTTTCTCGAAATAAGATACAGTCTAAAACTGGCAGAATTTTTATTTAAATCAGAAACTATCTGATCAAAAAATAAGTAATTCAGAAAAGACATTCAATGCTGTCTTACAGTTTCTGATAACAGACACTTTTCAGTCAGTCTTTAAAAAGCATTAAGGTTTGCTCCACTTAACTAAATTGAATGGGCAGATTTAATTAGCACAATCATATTTCACAGAGGATGGACCTCCTTTATTTTGAAATCTGTGATTCCGTGACATTTTTTCTAGCGCCATCCCAAATACAAATTTACAATTTTAACCCCAAACAACAAAGTATGTTGTTTGTAAGTGGGTTATATGTGTGTTTTGCCGATCTGACAATTTTGGTGATATTCTATATTTTTCTTATTGTCATCAAATCCCATGAAAAGACTCAAACCAACAGGATGGCGTATTTTTGTAGGCCAACCTGGAAGTTAGCATCGCACTGGTTCCCTTGACAAAAAGCCAATGTGATTTTTCCATTGGCTTTTTGGATTAAAAGTAAACTCTGTGGCAAACAAACGTTTATGATGAGAATTGATGACAATAACAAAAATTGAATAATGTCAGACTGATCCTTTTTAAAGGGATAGTTTGGGTGTTTTGAAGTGGGGTTGTATGAGATACTTATCCATAGTCAGTGAATTACCTACAGTCAGCAGCCGAATTCACTTGAGTGATGGGGATGCCAAATGAGTGAATGCACATTGAAATGTAACAACCACCTCACTAATGGTCAAAACTATAAACCATCACAAAAATGACAATTACCAACATAAACCACCATGTTCTGAACAGACACGTTACAAACTAACACTAACAAAAAGTAAGATTTGCATTTTGGAACAAAAAACAGCAAACTTAACACAATAACCATCACTTCATGATGGGAAATGTGGGCCATCACATCAACACATGCTAGCCTATCAAAAGCATCCAGTGAGCGTGGTTTCAGCTCAGTTGGTTGGAGCTCAAATCTCATCGAAAAAGGGTTAAATCTTTGAACTGTGGACTCCATCCTTTCTCTACACAGTGCAGCCAAACACTAGGCTAAACATACAGTAGAGACCCACGCATGAGGCTACTATTTTGTTAAAATCTGCTGCACAGATTAAAATGAGAGGGTATCTGTACAGTAAAAAACACTTGAGAACACCCTCCGGTCTAGACACGCACGGGTTGGACGGGAATGATTGAAACCTCTTTTTACCATGTTGTAATATAGGAACATTTACAGGGAAACACTGATTCGCGACTTAAAAAGAAAGTGGGACAGGGCCGTAAAGTACTACCTCCAGTGCCCAAACCTACAGTAGATGATGGTCGGCACGACCCCAGTTTGAAGAAGCAGACAGGAGTACCAGCACAGGAGCAAAGCAATGTACTGCTGTGGACGGGGGGCAACAGCAAAACATATCTTAGACCCCTAAAAGAAAGGTCTACCTAGACAAATCTATATCAGTTTAAGTGGACGCTATATTTAGAATATTTTCCAACTGGGAACTGAACTGAAGGTGAAACTTATCTATACTGTTTTTCTCAATGGAGTCTGCTGGCTCGAGGAGAGCATAGATAAGTTTCACTTTTTGTTCAGTTCCCCGTCGGGAAGGGCTGACAGCAAGATAAAGCAGTGAAAATATTCTAAATATAGTGTTCACTTGAACTGATATAGATTTGGCTAAAATACGTTTTGCTGCTACCCCCGTCCACAGCAGCACATTGCTTTGCTCCCGTGCCGGTACTCCTGTCTGTTTCTCCAAACTGGGGGCATGCTGAGCGTCATCTACTGTAGGTAATACACCTGCTATGGATAATCATACAACCACACTTCAAAACACCTGAACTATCCCTTTAATTTCAGGTAAATGAAACTACTTGGGTTCGTGATCATCTTCATGGTTCATGGATGTCATTTTTCTGGTGATCAATCATCAGTATGTTTGCTTTGTTCAACATGTTGCTTATTGTGGGGTGTAATGAACATTTCAACCTCTAGGGAACACTAGCACGACCTACGACTGGTAGTTTTACGACTGCACGTTTCCTTCAAATGGAATTAAACATTTTATTCACTCAGAATTTATTATATATTATTAAAAGTTTTTTAATAATATTCAGAATAAAATGTCTCTCAGCCTCCCACAATGTGAAGCTCTCATTGGTCTCTGTGAGTCTGCAGTTCATAAAGCACCCGCCCCCTCTTTAAAGTGTCTCTAACTACCCTCCCAAAATGAGTGGCATCCTGTTGGTCCCCAGTAATTATCAGCACCACAGTGGCGCTCCTCAAGCTTTCCTTTATACATTCAAACTGACGTCAGGTTTGAAAACACCGCACGTTTGTTTATATAATAAAATCTCATGGCTCGGCTCCAGCTGCTGCTGCTGCTCAGGAGGTTTCTTAGTCCTCGACAGGAAGTGGAGCGTCCTCCGTAGAGTTGGCACATCTGGAACGTATAGACGCGAGACATCTGTCCTCCAAAACCAGATGGCAGGTCTCATTGTGTTTCCTCCCTCCGCAGTTCTCACACTGATAATGATGATCTCAGGGGTCGGACATGTGTGATGTAAGCGACATCCTGGCAAGTTTCCACTGAGGAGAACATGTGATCTCACTGCTGCAGGTCCTCAAACACTGCATGTATTTATTACATGTACAAGCTGGTTATTTACTGCAGAAAATATGCAGCAGAGAAGTTCAACATGTAGACTTTACAAAACTTTTTTGTAAGGTATTAAAATGTCTATAAACGACTAGACCTGTTATATTTTGTTGAGTTGTGTACTTACATTATCCCAAATGTTTCCAACAATTTTCAAACCCGAAGAAATCTGTAATTTTAATCAAGGTAACGGTGCGTTTCATTGGTCGCATGTCAATGGCGTCATATCCCCTTTGCGCATCCATCAGCGTTGTGGTTGTTAGCCAGAAGCTGTTATAAATTTAGGGCTGCAGCTAACGATTATTTTCATTGAAGATTAATCTGTCAATTATTTTCTTGATTAATCGATTAGTTGTTTGGTTTATAAAATGTCAGAAAATGTCGATGAGTGTTTCCCAAAGCCCACTATGACGTCCTCAAATGTCTTGTTTTGTCCACAACTCAAAGATATTCAGTTTACTGTCGTAGAGGAGTAAAGAAACAAGAAAATATTCTCATTTAAGAAGCTGGAATCAGAGAATTTTTTACTTTTTTTCTTAAAAAATGACTCAAACCGATTAATAGATTATCGAAATAGTTGCCAATTAATTCAATAGTTTACAACTAAAAGATTAATCTTTGGAGCTCTACATGAATTGACTTTTTAATCAGTTTTGAGCCACATTTTTATGATATTCTTTATAAATTTTGTTAGTTTTTAACCATATATTTTAACTGGATGAAGGATCTATTCGTCAGACGTCTGGATCTTAAGTTATCTTATAAGAAACAAGCTGAACAAACGTTAGCGAAAGCTCGGTTCACATCCTGTGTCCACCGAGCAGTGCCGGAGAAACCCTAGTTTAACGTGAAACTGCTTTATTCAGTGTTTTATCGGTTTTAATCACCGGGTCCATTTGTTTTGGAGAGGAGGAAGGAAACCTCTGCGGACATTTCGGCTCCCGATTAAAAAAAACTCCTGAAGGGAATCCTAACATCGCGAGAAGCTGACTGTAATGACGACAAGGTGAGGAAGACAACAACTCCCATGCTTCTTCGCGACGTCACCAAACTCCGTCTTTTGTTACTGCTTTGATTGAGAGAACCCGAGCGGCAGAAAATTACATATTGTGCATTTAAATGACTGTACAAATTACATCTACTTTATATTCCAGCTGACAATTTTAGTGTTCTGATGGATTTCTTTCCCTCCAGGCAGCCACTTCATTTCAGTCTAAATGAACTTGCTGCAGTGCAGAGAGATGATCCATCACTGTCAATGGTTACATTATCGCTCGTAATACACTGGAGATTTTATTTCCTAAAATCTATTATCTATTAATTATTTCATCATTAAAAAATCTGAAAACAGTAAAACAATGCCCAGAGCACATGATGTCTTCAGATGTCAGTCCAAAACTCAGAGATCTTCAGCTTAAAATGATATAAAATAGAGAAAAGCAGCAAATCCTCACATTGGAGAAGCTGCAAATGTTTGAGACAAAGCCTCCTGAGCCCGTCGTCATCGTCCTGTTCAACCTGTGTACTTATAAAAGCTTTGAGGGTGTCGTTATCTTGTTTTCCGCTCAGACAAAAGACTTCCTGTGATGAAGCTCGAGTGTCTTCGGCTCTGCAGGCGTCTTCTCTAAAGTCAGATACCTGCTGGGAGACGCCGGCCTTTCACCCACATGCTGCTGTCAGTCATGCGTTTCTCGGGAGGAAGTCTATGCGGCCAAAAGCTCCCCCGAAGAGACGTCTGTGCTGAACCCCTCCAGGCTTTACAGAGGCAGCCGAGCAGGACGGCTTTCCTCTCCGGCTCTTATTTCATCTCCTCTCTCATCTCGCAGCATCATCTCAAACTCACAGATACTTCTGTCATGTTTTTAGAGCGCCGAGGCTCTGACCTTTGACCTATCTGCTGCAGGTTGATGTAAAGATTTATTGTGTTACCTCCATCTGTCCTGCTCAGGTGGGGTCATTTCCTCCTCTTAGGGGTTAAATCATAAATTTTCTCATCTGCTGTTTTCTCAGCAGTGAGCATAGTCTGTCAGGATTATACATTATGTTTATGTTCTGACGGCTCTAAATACTGCAATACCCATGAGCCTTGGCTGCTGTTGCTATGGAGAAGAAGACAGTCAGAATCACAAAATTAACAGATTTAAACTGTTGAACGTTTTATCCGGTGTAATCTTTAGTTTCAGCAGAATCTGAAGCTGTGCGATTGGATTTTTGTTACTGAAATGCATCTTGGGAGTCGTAGTTGACTTCCCTCCTTCAGTTTTTCTGTCCACAGGTTCGTGTCTTTGACTTTTTATCAAAGCACCAGATATTTTCTAACACAGTAGTTCATCTTTTGTTTTGATGATTCAAACAGGAGAGAAGACTGTCGGTTACCAACACTGTTGATGAGAACATGAAGCAGACTCGTGAAATGTGGAGCTTGTTTTTAGTTTTTGGTTGCAAATTTTGACTTTGAGAGCAGAACTCCGTTTCATATATTTTGGTGTGTCCTGCAGCTTTGTTGTTGGCTAGACCCAGTGGTAGCTGAAGTCTTTGGTTGAAATACTGCGATAAAGAAAAGGAGAGTTTCCATTTGCTGTTTTTAACTGTATTTTCATAAAATCACAAAGAATGCAAGAAATGTGTTTTTACTGAAACTTTTTAAATAATAAAAAGTAATCAGCTCTAAAGGGTCAAAACTAGGGCTGTCAATCGATTAAAATATGAAATTTCGATTAATAGCAAATTAATCGCATTTCTTATCTGTTCAAAATGTACGTTAAAGGGAGATTGGCAAGTATTTAATAACCCAGAAACCCTCACAGGTACTGCATTTAGCATAAAGAATATGCTCAAATCATAACATGGCAAACTGAAGCCCAACAGGACAACAACAGCTGTCAGTGTGTCAGTGTGCTGACTTGACTATGACTTGCCCCAAACTGCATGTGATTATCATAAAGTGGGTGTCTGTAAAGGGGAGTACTCATAGAACCCATTTACATTCACATATCTTGAGGTCAGAGGTCGCTAGCCACTAGCATGGCTGAAAGCAGCCCATGCAAATTTAGCAAATATTTGGTGTGTTATTGAACCTCCTTCGTGACAAGCTGGTATGACATAGTTGGTAGCAATTGATTCCTTAGGTTTTTTTTAGTTTCATATGATGCCAGTATCTTCACTCTAGCTTTAAAACTGAGCCCGCTACGACCTATAAATCGCAAGTTGCGTTAATGCATTAGAGAAATTAGTTGCGTTAAAACAAATTTTATTATCGCGTTCAATTTGACAGCCTTAGTTTTCATGTTGACTCGGCACTGATCTACTGTGCACACGAGTCCCTTCTCCTCCAGTTCATGACTTTATAAACATCACTATTTTTGTGGACTTTATTTAGCATATTCTGTTCTCTTCGGATGTCGAGCAAACATCGGATTTCTGCAGAAGGTCATTTACCTTTCTCCATCTCAACTAATGCCCACACATACAGCCTGCGTTTTCTTTCGCTTGGAAACGTTCCAAGACCAGTTGTTTTGTTTTGGTCCGCACCAGAGAACGATTACTGCTTTTTACAACCGCACCACGGCTAGAACCGCACCAGAGAGAATAAAACGGACTCAATGTTGGCTTGTGAAAGCACCCTTAAATACAAGAGGAGGAGGTTTTAGCAGCATAAAGTCTCTGTAAAGAACAGCTGTTTTCTCTCTTCCTGGCTGGCTGACGGCATAATGTACATGTGAGATAAGATGGAGGACTGTAACATACACAGTTTATGTCTGGAGCTGCTGATGAGCCAAACATCAGTACCAGCTCACACTGGATGAAGACTACTTTCCTTCTGTCCTCCAGCTCAGCAGCCGCAAGATGTCTCTACTTCAGTACGTACACTGAAACTGCTACAGAAGTTATCTAGCATCCTTTAAGGGCCAAGAGATTTAAAATGATTAACAAAAGCACTTTTCACTCAAAATAGCAAGTGTAAGTACGGAAGTAAGCAAATTTAGACACAGCATTATTCTTCTGTCTTCCGTGTGATGGCTTGTTGTCTGACCTGAGAGGTCTCCTGGTACA
This sequence comes from Sebastes fasciatus, assembly GCF_043250625.1. Classification (NCBI taxonomy): domain Eukaryota; kingdom Metazoa; phylum Chordata; class Actinopteri; order Perciformes; family Sebastidae; genus Sebastes; species Sebastes fasciatus. The sequence goes on from NC_133797.1 coordinate 25,512,163, forward strand.
CATCAACCTTTTGAATTATATGTGTGGCATTCTGGGAAACACAATCCCATAATCCTTTAGTGAATATGAATAATAACAGCAGCATGGGAGCCTGTCTGCTCAGTGTGATTGAGTGCACTGACTGATGGGATATTAATGACAATCTGTCAAACACAAGGCAGATTTAACTCACTAACTGCTGGTGCTTTGGAGGCTGGTGATTGGTCACATCTGTTTAAACTGCAGGATACCACAGGTATCATGAACCAGCAGCCTTTTTAAGGTCATTAGCATGTTGCTAACGATGTCATTTTCCCAAACAGAACTAAGAGCAGCCCAGAGGGTTTAAGTGCAGCCTTTGTTTTCTTGTTTGAACTCTTAAATTAGCACATAGACCTGCTGAAGAGGCACTTTAGAGGAAAACACACACGGTTTTGCTTAAAGATAACAACATCAACCCTGGCTGGAGTGACCCACTTGGGCTTCGTTTGCTGTGGGCCCACACTGACCCCTCATCCTCCTACTAGCTGGGCAATATGTGTGACCTCAGTCACCTTGAAGTGTAAATCAGGCGCACATCACCAGTGTTGGAAGAAGTACTCAGATCTTTTACTTCTACTGAAAGTATTAATACCACAGTGTAGAAATACTCTGTTACAAGTTAAAGTCCTGCATTACAAATCTTATTTAAGTAAAAGAATACAAATATACTTACGGTACTAAAAGCAAAAGTACTCATCATGCAGAATGGCCCATTTCAGAATAATTAAATTATTAGATTTAGGGCTGCCCCCTCTTAGTCGATTAGTCGACTAATTGGTCGTTTTGGTCTTAGTTGACTAAGATTTCTTTACGCGATTAGTCATTTTTTATGCTCTTTTCATGCTGAATGACTTATTTCCAAGAAACTTATGAGCACATCTCTGGTAAACACAAGATTTAAAGTGATGTTTTTTGTGATTCTTTGTTGAAAAACTCAGTTTTACAGATCTTTCGATTAAATCAACTAATCAACAAGTCAACAAAATCGTATGAGTGTTAGTCGACTAAGAATTTCTTTGGTTGAGGACAGCCCTACTTGGTTTATAATTATTGATAGATTAATGTACACACGTATAACTTTAATGTTGCAGCTCGTAAAGGTGGAGATGATTTTAATGACTTTATATACTGCTGGGTAGTTTACTCTATAATAATACATCATCATTTTTTAGTTGATATATATTTTGTATTAATAATCTGAATCTGCACATAAATGTATTTAATATTTTCTTCTGAGATGTAGTGGAGTAGAAGTATAAAGTAGCAGAAAATGGAAATACTAAAAGTAAAGTACAAGTTACCTGAAAAATGTACAGTACTTGAGTAAATGTACTTAGTTACATTCCACCACTTCACAACACACAGCAGCGTAAAAATGGCAGCTTCTTTATATATTTGAAGCCCCAGATACTTACCAGTACTTTTACAATATGATGTATGTGTGTACTTTATCAACTGAAGTAATAAAGGTCCTCATACTCATATTTAGATGCACAAGACAAAGGCCTCAAGATTAGGTAATAATCACCGCCTCATCATCTCTACTGTGATTTAGTGGCACACATTTTAAATTACTTATAAAACCTACTGACATGCAGTGAATGTGGAGCTTCTGGGGCCACTTGACGTCCGGGGACTAATCTGGCCTTGACAACAAAACATTAAATTAAAGCTCTATAAAGCCTGTTTCACACATAGTTCCTAGTAAATTACTGGGATAATAACCTTTCAGGCACCACTAGTGATGCACTACGTTCAGGAACATTTTCGTGTTGCGTCTTTTCGCACATGCCTTTGCAATGTCGGAGTACATGGGGCAACGGACGGTACAGCAGATGGTGGTAATGCAATCAGAAGACGATGCGGCACGGCGGTGTAGGCGGCGGAAAACTTCTCTTATTATTATTTTCAGGAACATGATGGGCGAGGAGCTGTTTTTGTCCGGTGCCAATGTTCTTGTAATGTATTTAATATTCAACAAGTTTGCAAGACAAGTAATGTTTTTTAATGATCTACTGGAATCAGAAACGTGCGTTAAATACGAATAAACACAAATACGTCATCAGCGGAGTCTTGTGATTGGTTCGCTCGCTCAGCGTGAAAGCGCCTTTCTTCTGATGGACATAACCCTTTACATGTTTGTCCCTGCAATGTTACCGCTTTCATTCACAACATAGCCATACCGGCATTTTCCCTGAAATGTCTTGAGGTTGGAAATTGGCGGTACAGATTTCCCTGAATATCGATCCCTGCTGCCATTCACACATGACCCCGTGCAGCAACCTTTCAGGTGTGAAAGGGATATCTGCAGCCTCAGTATCGTGTCTCTGTTTGTTTAGTGTTGATGTGTGTTAGTGTTGGTCCTGAGCTAGTTGGGTGTCGGCTGCATGTTTCTGCATCACATTCAACCATTCACATTAATGAGATCTTCATAGCTACTGTTGGCTTACTTTTCTCTTTTTCTCTGTTTCCTGTTCTCTGCTTTGTATTGAGGGAAAAGTAATCAGCTACTATTTTGATAATGGATTCATCGTTTCAGTCATTTTTCAAGCAAAAATCTTCATAATAACTTCTCAAATGTGAGGATTTGCTGCTTTTCTCTGTTTTATATCATCATAAAGCTGAAAATCTTTGTCTTTTGGACTGCTGCTCAAACAAAACAAGACATTTGAAGACGCTTTGGAAAACATGATGTGACATTTCACAGACTAAACAAATGATTAATCAAGAAAGGGATCAGCATATAAATTGAAAATGAAAATGATTGTTAGCTGCAGTCCTAATATTGTATATACTTTGATGCTTTCTTCTCAAATTCCTCATCTGGTAAATACAAATATATAGCTAATAGGACTGTCAAAGTAAACTAATAATAATGCGTTAATGCCAACTTGTTTTAACGCCAATTTCTTTGACGCATTAATGCAACTTGTGATATTTAGGTTGTGAGAACCTAAACATCAGAGAACTGATCAACACTGGTTATATAAACAGCAATAATAATAACGTAACACCTTCTCTTATGAACTGAAAAACGTTGTGGTGGAAATTATAGCTGATGATTCTGGCATTTAGGAGAAACAATCATCTGAGCCTTCATTGAGACATAAAGTGAAGTCTGCTGTCTCAGATGGAAACGCTTCATGGTGTTCTGGGCTCAGACAGTAACTGTGGCATTCGGTGTGAGGCGGATTTGAGTTAATGAGGTTAAAAAGATCCTTTTCTTCCGAGTGAATGGGGAGTTATTGTGTGGAATTCCTGTGGGCTGACAAAGCGAGCAGAGCTGTAGGAGAGTCCAGCATCTGAACATTTACTGGAGGTCTCACTGTACTCTGTGAAACACGATGAACCCAGCCAAACTCCCGTCTCTCCTCAAACATCCAGATTTATAAAACAAATTAACAAATCACATCTTCTTCTTCTTCTTCTTCTTCTTTGTATCTTCTTTATCCTTCATGGTCAAGGCCAGTACCCGTTCCCAGCACGTCAGTAATCCAGTGAAACTATGGAAGAAAAAAAACATCCACCGCCTGTGTTTTTACTTTCAAAAATAATCTCCTAAACCAACGCATCCTCATAAAACGGTTCGTATGATACTTTACGAAAAGTTATTCCTAATTTTTCGTGCGTTCTCGTATGAATGTCCAGCAACAAGTCTTTTCAAAATAAACTTCCCGTCTTCACAGGAAACAACTTGGTTAGGTTTAAGAAAAGATCGTGGTTTGAGTTAAAGACGTGGCGTTACTTGAGTACAGAGGATACGTGACAAATAAGTCAACGTTGACTTATGGTTTCACACGGGACACGAAAACCGGTCTCCTGGGTGAAAGTCTGGTGTTTTTTGACCCACCCATCCACTCCGACCTCCTCCCAGCACGGCGTTTGTCACTCTTTATACTTCCTGGATCACGATTACATGGATTGCATACGAATTGATTCCTTGGGATATATATGAATTGCAGTGCATTACTTTTGTAGGTATAGCTACCATTTGAAATTGGAAGTCGGACGGAATTTCCAATTCCCAGTTGGAAATTTCAACTGGAACACCCATGAAGTCGGATTTCCAACTCGGAAAGTCGGACGAACCTCACTTACCACGACCTCCAAATCCGAGATGGCTGCTCCGTGCATCAGCAGTAAAAAAAAACCTGTAGTAAATACTTGTTATTAGCACTTCTGTCTTATTTGTGCCTCATTAAATCAGTCATACACACAGTAATGTCCAACTTCTTTCTATGGACATGTTGTTACGGTGTTTGTATGTGCAGAATACTGGCGTAGTACCTTGTTATCAACTGTTTTTTCTAACAATTGCTAATAATGGCTAACCTGGCTTGAGCAAACAAGTTTTCCGTCTTGTTGTACTGGAACGCAGTAAACTCGGGTGTGACGTCTCTAATTTATTTTTAATAATGGACCTCAGGAAGACTAGTAACCACTTCAGCAGAAGCTAATGGGAAACAAAAAAATATCTCGTAATGAGATACTAATCCATAATTATTAGATCTTATGAGGAAGTTTCTCTTTGTTGGAGAATAAAAAAAATCATACTTACATTAGATTTGTCATAATTATTAGATTCCTACCTCTTGATAAAAGGAAAGAAGGTTTCTCAGAGGTAAAAGATACTAAGTCATAATTATGTGATCCACTGTATTTAAACTGTATTAGACCCGTCATTAACAATAAACCTTCTGTCTTCTGTTCCAGATTAATACGAATGGATTTGTGTCTGTTGTCGAGCCTCCGGCGGAGGAGGAGTACCTGGGAAAGATGCCCGCCAGTTTCAAAATGATTGCAGCGCTGCTGGGAGACCTGGAGGATAGCGACGGACAGGGGAAGGTCCACTTCAGGTGGGACAGCAGCCCGGATGTACTGAGTCGAGCCGCGGAGCACGTCCAGCAAGCTTTCCCCAGAGACGACGGAGTGGAGCCCACCACCGTCTTCATCGTCACCTGGGAGAACATGGCCGCCCGGGGGACGTCTGGACGAGGAGACGGACTGAACACTAAGGTGAGGGGCCATTTGGGGTTTTTAAGAAGCAGACAGAGGATGATTCGTTTCATATCTCAAGTGTGTGGTTTTACTTTTGCACTGGAATCTGATGGGTATACAGTTGTGAGAGAAGTATTCAGATCCTAAGTAGAAGAAGTACTAATACCACACTGTGAAAATACTCCACTACAAGTAGAAGTCCTGCATTCAAAGCCTTACTTCAGTAAAATTATGTGAGTATTATCAGCAAAATGTACTTAAAGTATGAAAAGTAAAAGTATTAATTTTGCAGTAAAATGTTCCCCGTCAGTGCTTTACTATGTGATGTTTCTGGATTGTCTCATTTAGCCACTTGTTAGCAACCGCCTTTTTTAACACATATAAAGGCTTCAAAATTCAAGAGTGGGATATTTACTGACTTTTATTTATTTTATGTTGTAGAACAAGATGTTAAAATCTCTTCAGCTTGTCTTAACCGCAGACCTTATTTCAGGCGTCTAACTAAAAACACATTCAAAAAAACACATTGACTTCCAGACGAAGTAAACAGAAGTGCTAAAATGCTAACTCAATTCTGGATTTTAAGACTCATTCTTGCACCACTTTATTGCCCAGACCTAAAGTATCATAAATATATGATTTATTTTTGTAGTAGATTGCACGTGTTCTTATAAACTAATGAGTCATTGTGTAGTGTAGTGTAGGGCACTCTTACTCTTTATCCTCCAAAAATGTCCGACTTGCTGTTTTGCTCTTCATGACAGAGGCTCTTCATTACGTCAACGTCAGTCTTGAGTGCCTCAGTTTGCAAACAAATATTCCCGAAAAATAACTATGTACAATTTATAATAAAGTACCATATGTTCCCTTTTTGTTTTCTTTGACGGAATAATAGTGACAGTGCAATATAATGGACTTTGCAGAGGGAACACCGTGACGCAGCGACTCATTCATTACGATTCCGTCTCAGTACGCCTAACCTTTCATTATAACTTACATATTCTACAGGTGGTCATGCTATCATGTCCTCTCCGTGTAGTTTACAGTGCTTTCCTTCACACTACCATTACCTGCTCACTGTCCTCCACACAGATTTTCCCAGATGGTCAATAATCTTCTTAAACATGTGCAGCCAATGAGAACTCCCAGATTCAATTTCCTTCTACTGCTAGAAAATCAGGATTAATGTGTCCCAGTGGACTAAAACTGAGAGTTTCTGCTCAACAGCCTCCCTTTTGTACTTTCAGAGAAACACTTTCCAGCTGGTTGTGGCGTCTATGAAGTCGTCCTCCTGCGCCATCCTCTTGTACCCCCGAAACGGCCTGCAGTTTCTCTCCACGTCAGTAGGGGGCGAGAGTAAACTCCTCGAGGCTGGCTTCAATGAAGGCCTCGTGGAGGGCTGGTTCTGGGGGGGATCACAGGGGACGTACTTCCGCAGCACCACCGATGAAGAGACCTCCATCAGGGAACTCACGGAGTAAGAATCTCATTTATGCTTGAATATAAAACGACTTTGACATGATGACGAAGTGTCTTTTCATCGAGACTGATTACTCTTCCTTCCTTTCTCCAACCAGAAAGACAAACTCAGGACAGAATGGAGTTTGGGTGTACGAGATCGGCTCCTCGCCATTCTTCGTCGCCATTACACCAGGAATGGTCATTAGCGAACCTGAGGAGGAGGATGCCACCACACCTTCCGTAACCATGTTGCCAGGGAGACCTGAGGAACCCCAGGTGGTACCAGAAGAAAAGCAGGAGTTCCCAACTGAGCCTCCCAGAAGACACCCGGAAGATGAGACCATCACGCCAGATTACGCCGAACCAGAGACTGAAGAACCAGATTATGAAGAACTGGAAACAGTCACACCAACATACACCGACCCTGAGAGGGTTCAACCAAGATACCCCGACCCATCTGAGCCGAGATACCCTGACCGAACCGAGACCAGATACCCCGTCTCTGAGCCTTTGCAACCAAGATACACCGTCCCTGAACCCATTGAGCCTAGATACCCTCCAGTCGAGCCGCGGTACCCTGACCCAGATCCAGTCGAACCACGGTACACCAACCCTGAACCAGTCCAACCAGTGCCACCCCGTTCTCGGCCCCAACAACCCCAGATCGTCGTGGTAGACGAAGATCTTGATGTGAACGGTAAAACGTGTAGCCTAAACCTGTTCATTTCTTTGGTAATTCGTTCAAAGTTCTTGAGTTTTATTTTTATTGAACCTGGTTGGTTCGTTCTTTGGTTGTTTTCACAGTATTTGCATACAATTCGGAGACGTGTGCCCACAACAGGCACAAATGTTCGGCTTTCGCTGACTGCCGGGATTACAGCAACGGGTACTGCTGCCATTGTAGGCCTGGCTACTATGGGAACGGGAAGGACTGTGTCGCAGAAGGTGAGAAGCATGTTCGGTGTTACCCAAACTGTTAACGGTGCACGTTTTCTTGGATTTTTATGAAGTGACTCGAAAGATGCGAAGACGGATCGTATCCGTCAAGCACTTTGCAAAACTACTAGGGTTGTCAAAGTTAATGCGTTAACACAAATTTGTTTTAACGCCACTAGTTTCTTTAACACAACTTGTGATTTTTAGGTTGTAGTGGGCTCAGTTTTAAAACTAGTGAAGATACTGTTTTAGCCATGTAAGAAAGACTGAGGAACATAAGCTGGTGAAACAGAAGCTTACTCAGGAAAAGGCGGGACTTAGTGTGTTGTTAGTGTGCAGGCCTTTATCACTTCCTCCTAACAGGACTGTTGTCATGACAACACTGTCTCTAACCTGACATCCTTAACTGGAACTACTGAACTTCTTCTCTACTAATCAAGTCTTTGTTGTTTACTAGGAAAACCTCAGAGAATGAATGGAAAGGTGAACGGTCGAGTGTTCGTGGGGAACTCGCCTTCGCCCGTGACGCTCAGTAACAACGACTTACACTCGTACGTGGTAGCCAACGACGGACGGGCCTACGTGGCCATCAGTAACATCCTTGAGGAGGTGGGACCTTCCATGCTGCCGCTGTCCTCCCTGGGTGGAGTCATCGGCTGGGCCTTCGCCCTGGAGCAGCCCGGCTACCAGAACGGCTTCAGTCTGATCGGTGAGGGGACGTGTTGTTGTTGTTGTTGTTGTGAAGTGCAGTCTGGTGCTAGATGGCAGATTTTTAGCCATCTGCATTTATTGCTATGTTCACAATGATTTGGATAATGTATGTAGATGTTGGCTTAAAGGGCGGGTCCATCTGCGTTCTTTTCCGTTTTTGTTCAAATGGAAACGCCCACTCAGCCGTTAGCAAAAAGCAGTGACGTAGGTTACCAAAGTAAGCTAATTAAAGCTAATCAATAAGGTTATAAATAATGTGAACGCTAGCACTAGCTGAGTCAAAGTTGTGCCAAGTTTGGAAATAACTGAAAGTGTTATTTCAGATTTTTTGAAGAGGGGTAGTATGCGTACTCTGTTCTGAGAGGTCAAATTACTGTCTTTGTGAATGGATTCTGGCGACTTTGAAGAGAGAAATATAACGGCCTCATTTTCAACGGAAAGGACTGTCTGCCGGTGAGGTAAAGTGGCTGTGGACAGGAGCTGTAGAATATCAGTTTAAGTGTACGATATATTTAGAATATTTTCATCGCTTTACCTCGCCGACAGACAGCCCTTTCTGACGGGGAACTGAACCGTTATATCGCTCTTCAAAGCCACCAGACCAGACTTCATTCACAAAAACAGTGATTAAACCTCACAGAACATGGAAGTTGCTGGTCTACTGCTGCATCGATCGATTAGTTTGTTTGTGTTATTTTGTGAGTTTTGAATCCAAACTAATGTGGCGTCCAGAAAGGAGGCGTCAACCGTTTCACGAGTAGTAGGCGTGCTCACATAAGAGGGCTATCTTGTAACAGGAGAGACTCCAGAGACCATGTCCAAAGCACACTGGAGCACACAGATTTAAGGCAACCAACTTTATTAAAGACTGACTTTTCCATGCAATGCATCTTCATGAGAGTCATAGAAAGTTCTGACTCTCATGAAGACGCAGTTGGCGTTAAAAAATAAAATAATGAACCCGCCCTTTTAAAAGTTGGGTTACAATGAATCCCAATGTCCTTGGCTCGAGTCTGACTGGAGACCTTTGTCTGCGGTCAGCGTATGTTATTGTAGGACGTGGTTCAGTCTCTCACATGTTTGTTTTCTCACATGTCAATGCAGGCGGGGTGTTTTCCCGGCAGGCCGAGGTGATCTTCCAGCCCGGCAACGAGCGTCTGAGCATCAAGCAGCAGTTTAAAGGAATCGACGAACATGACCACCTGGTGGTGAGCACCGAGCTGGAGGGACGTCTGCCCGCCGTCCCGCTGGGATCCTCCGTCCAGATCAACCCATACAAGGAGATCTACCAGTACGACAGAAACCGTAAGGACAATTAACAACTAAACCATCGATTGACAGCCCTAATTTATAGTCTTACTGGATGTAAAAGTGTTTTCTGCTTCTCCTCCTTTCAGTGATCACTTCCTCATCCAACCGCGACTACACCATCACCTCCCCTGACGGTGACGTCCAGACCAGAAGCTACCAATGGCGACAGACTGTCACCTTCCAGGGCTGCCCACATGACGAGGCCACCAGGACGGCGCCGTCCACCCAGCAGCTCAGCGTGGACCAGATCTTTGTGATGTTCGATTCCGACAACCGTCTGATCCGCTACGCCATGAGCAACAAGATCGGATCCGTCCACAGTGAGTTCTGACGCCACCCGAGGTTCAGTTTATCAGCACTGAACTTTTGGATGCATGGGACGCCATTTAGGAAAAACGGATTCGATCCTTTAGAAAAATGTTTCATTGAAAATTGGTAAAAACCAAGAAAGATGAGTCTTACTGCATGTAATACGACCACACGAGTGTGTGTGATGCTGTTTTTCTAAATGACAGAAGTGTGTGTACTGTTCACAGATCAGGACAGTGCAGGTTGACTCCATGTTGTCAGATGGTTGAGGTCCTTGTAGAAGAGACGTCCATGTCTCGTGGTCGTCTGTTGGGGACGGTCTGTGTTCAAAGATGCGTGTTATTACCCGGAGGAATGCACTGAAACACGCCTCCAACAGTTTAGTGCCTCGGTGGTGTTTGCAGTAGAACATCAGAGGAAGACAAACAGTAATCTGAGCCCGGCTGTATTTCCTCAGCTGCAATCAGAGGAGGCTGTGACAGCGTTGGCAGGGGGTGAAGGTCAAAGAGATACCAACCTCCAGGCCACAGCGGGGAGGAAAGCGGGGGAAGGGCATCACAAGGGGCTTTTTTTTTTATAAAAAGTGGGGTTAAAGGTAAAAGTGCAAGTGGGGGCTGTTGATGGGATGCTCGGGGGGTTCAAAGTTACATAAGCAAACACCACTCAGCCGGGGTTTGTTGGCAAAAAGTGGAACATCTGCGTCGTGTTTCCTGTTAGGAGGTGAAGATCTGGAGCTGCAATGCTCAGCTGCATGATGGGAACAAGAGGACGCTGCCCCAGTGGCTTCTCTATACTCCCCTTTAGATAATCTATAAACCATTTAAGTCATTTATTAAGCAACAATGTCAAACATTCTCTGGTTGCAGCTTCTCAGGTGTGACGACGGGCTGCTGTTGAGTTTTGGACTGTTGGTCAGAAGAAACTGAGATATTTGAAGATATGAACTTTTGATGGACATTTTTCCAGTTTTTGACATTCAAAAGAAGAAACAACAAATTGGTTTATCAAAAAATTCATTAAAAAACATATATTAATTGATATTAAAAATAATAATTGCTTTCAGTCATCTGACCAGAGGTGGAGCAGCGTTGGCCTAAAGGTTAGAGAAACGGACAGAGAGACAAAGCGATCACATGGGATGTCTAAAAAGGGAGCCTTTCTTTAAGAACTCCAGTGATTTCACGCATCAGTGTGTTTCCAGGTGTTGAGTTATACTGCATCTGTTTTAAAAGTAGTACGAAGCCTTTAGTGTCTCCAGAGGGAGCTGTGTGAAGTCTGATAAATGTCCTCAAGTGATGTCACTTGAGTCAGCCTCGGTTTGGGCTGAAGACTACAAGTTTGAAAATGAATAAAAACTGGAGGTTTGGAGTTAACAGACGTCTGTAGCCCGCCACTCATCTCTGCTGCATGGCTAGAGGCTCCAGGCTACATTAGCTGCTAGTGTCATAACACACCACAATTTCAAACACAACTGTTGGCAGTCGAGTTGCATTTTGGGTAATGTAGGCACCGGGTTTTGACAAGGAAGAAGAACGTGTGGAATAACAACAAGAATATCTCTGGTCTGCTGCATCGATTTTGATCTGTTTTTTTCCCCAACTGTGTAGTTTCAGTACAACCATGGAGCAGAAGTAACTCACTGGCTCCTCCAAAAGAAAAGTAAATGGTTAACAAGACTTTTATAAAAATCCAAACCAGTCACATCAGTCGTAGATGGTAATAAAAAAATATATGCTACGTTTGACCGCTAGCCTGAACACAAAGCAGCCGTCACTCTCTGGTCACACTGTAAACATGATGCCACATTAGATGTTTCTGACTGATGATTTTAACCTGCAGCGGGTTTTTATTTTTATTTCTATTTTACAGTCGGTATTCCAGAGCAGAACCCGTGTTTCACAGGAAGACACGGCTGTGACATCAACGCTATGTGCCGACCAGAGGAAGGCCTCCAGTTCACCTGTGAATGTGCTACTGGTTTCACTGGAGACGGACACTACTGCCACGGTAACACATACGTACACATAACACATGCATACTCACATATTGACAGCATATGATTTCAGTGATGTGAATCATTGAATAATAACTTTCTGAACTATCTTGCTTTGCAATAAAAACAATAAAAGTAAAAGCACAATACTTAAAACATAAACTTTAAACTCAAATGAAGCAGCGAGAATAGAAATCATTTAAGAAATAAAAAGGAAAACATTAAATGCAAAAGTACAATGAAAATTTTGTGTCAAACATTTGTTAAATTATATGTACTCCATATTAAAGAGCATCAGGTGAATAATACTGCTACAGCTAGTACTAGCCCTGCTACTAGTGCCAGTAAAACTCTTTATTTTGTTTTAAAATGTCATTTTATAGCAAACATTCTGAATTGCATTTTTTCTTTTTTTACATTTTGTTACATATATAGATTCAATTCAGACTATTATTCCTGCAGCTGCTACAGATACTGATAGTAATGATCTTTATTTACCAAATAATCCCTGAAACTGAAGTCAGGAACTAAAAGTTTGCTTGTGAATTCCTGTTTGCATCTGAATAACCTGAAGAATCTCTTTGACTATGATGTTGTTGGATGGATGTAATGACTTCAACCATTTCTCTCTCTTATTTAAAGACTAGCTTCTCTCTCATCTTTGCGCTCTGTGTTTATATCACTCTAGTTTTAGACTTGTCTGGAAGCTTTAAAGAGGTTGGATTAGAGTTAGCTCTTAGGTCGTTGGTGTCAATGACGTCAAAGCCAACGTCGGTGTAATAAAATGCTTTAAGTCAGATTTTGTTGTGATGGAGGGTGAGAGAAAAAGCGAAACGGTATTATTTTCAGAAAAATAACTATTCATGTGTGTAGTATTATTCACCAGGATTTCCAATGCAATATTTCACTTATCAGTGATCAGTTTTTGACGATAAAACAAAATGTGTAGTTTTTGATGGCTCAGTGCCTCTAGTCTTAAACACTTGCTACTGGTTTTAAGGTGGTATACATACTACATACTATAGCCCTGTTTCCACCGCAGGAACTTTCCCCCGGAACTAGGAACCTTTTGAGGAACTCATTGCGTTTCGAACTTAATTAAGTTCAGGGGACATTTTCTGGGGTCTTTTTACCACCAAAAAAATCCCTGGCCGGGGGTAGTACTTTCTGAAAGTACAGGAACTTTCGGGGTGGAGTTTGCAGGGATGACCGTCGCTGATTGGTCAAACACACACACACACACACACACACACACACACACACACACACACACACACACACACTGCCGCTGCTTCAACTGTACTGCTTCATTCATAAAACAAGGAAGTACTCTAGTATCTTAGGACCATTAGGACCATTTTAGGACGAATGGAGAGCATTTCTCTTTGTTTGATAACACTGAAAGTAAAGTTAGACTCAGGCTAAGGCTTATTTTTCAGGCTGCAGAGTGTGTTTACTGCTGTGACCACCAGCAGCCTTTGTCACATGTCATGTTGCTTTTCATACATCAGCAGATTAATTTGACCAATTTTTGCAGGGCAAACAGACAGCAGTGGGTGGAAGGAACCTTTTAGTTTCTTGAAAAGTAGTTCCAGGGACTAAAAGTCCCAGGAACTTTTGGTGGAAACCCGGCTTATACTACATGTCCTTCACCTCCATGTTGGTGTGTTATTGTTAGATGTCGACGAGTGCAGGGAGACTCTTCAGGTCTGTGGATACAACGCCGTCTGCAGTAATCACCCCGGAACTTTCCGCTGTGAGTGTTCGACCGGCTTCGTGTTCGCCAGCGACGGAAAAACCTGCACTGGTACGTTTAAATGTGTGTGTGTGTGTGTGTTGACAGCTGTGTGGGTGGGCGGAGTGTATGGTTCCTGTGTGTGTGTGTGTGTGTGTGTGTGTGAGACTTTGTTTGAGGAGTCCCTTGTTGCACATACAGATGTTCTAAAAGCCGCCAACACACATAGACAATAAAGGTTTTGTACAACTGTAAATGGGACAAAACTTTTCAAACTGATGTTCTTTGTTGAACACAGATGATGATTTAATATGAGGACACAGAGTTGAACCAGAACCACTCTGTGAAGCAGGATAAATCTGCAGGGATCAGTATTGATGAATCATGTATGGTGGCCCTGAAGTATATAAAAAACAAATCATTTCATAACTTTTTTTTAGATGAAAGTTGGCTTAGATGAAAATGAGCAACTGGTGCTGTAAATGTATTGTGCATTGTCCCTGTTAACAGAAAACAAAAACAAACATTGACACACACTATAATACTTCATTACCACACATTTCATAAAACAAATTAACAACACATCACCATGTCGTGTATATTTCATTCATTTTTTTTGTATTTGTCTTTGCTCATGTCTTTCTTGAACGTTGTGTTTTAAAGAAACTTTCTATATTGATTTTCAGCATTTCAATCACATATTTTATCACATATCCTGCAGCCCTGTTGGTCCATATTCAGATCTTTGGGGGGGAAATACTGAGCTTGTCTTAATGTAGCTGTACACACTTTTTAAAAATGCACCTATGTATTATTTCAATCACAGGTGATGTCTTTTCTCCTCAAAACTAACGTTTAAAATTTTGTAGTATTTGCTTATTTGTGTAATGTTTAAATTATCACTGTATGCTACAGCATAAAGATTTCCCTTATTATATTATAAACAGACCCAGACCAAAAGTACACTAAAGTATATGGACAGGGTGTCCAGATATTTTTTTGCCATATAGTGTATTTAGTCTTTAAAAAGGTATTAAATGTAACTTTCTGATATCTGTAGTCCATAAGGAAAAGAAAAGTTGTTCAAAAGGGCTGAAGGATGAAGTGAAACTTTCTCTACAGTCAGACTGCAGTTATTCCTCCTGTTACACCCAACACATGAAGTTCCTGTAACTTTGCTAACATGTCGTCTGTCTCGTCCTGCAGAGGAGAACCGCCCGGTGGATCACTGTCAGAGAGGAAGTCATGACTGTGATGCTCCTGAAAGAGCTCTCTGCAGCTACACCGGAGGCTCTGCCTTCGTCTGCTCCTGCCTGTCGGGGTTTGTGGGTGACGGCCGGGTGTGTCGAGGTGAGTTCACCGAGTTTATCTGTGTTGGTGGAGTCAGCAGACCTCGAGCTGATGGCTGATCTTCAATGTTATGACTTCAGTATCAACTCATAAAAATCATTGATGCAGTCAGTGTTGAAGGTCACGGCAACGGTTTCCATGTTTTCAACGAAACATTAGTTTCACTTGAAGGATTCTTTGAAACTTTAACTTTGCCTGCAACTTGTATGAATGTGAATCATGTGAGCTCAGTAAACTTTTACCCAGATGAATACTTAAAGAAGTAGAGCCCTGCATCTGTCATGGTCACAATAATGCAGCAAATTAACAGGCAACGTGTTGCTTTAGCAAACTCTTCTTCAAACTTCACAATAGAAATAGAAGGTTAGTCTAGGGTTAGCTTAGCACTGTTGGAATATCAGCTGAACATACTATGGACTGTCTAATCACAGTTTAAACCTCTTCAATCTGACCACTGACAGACTGCAGAGGGCCCAAAGAAAAACAGACTGACTCAATATTTAGATCCCAGTTCCACAGTTGTGGTTGCCTGAGTCCAGAGTCCAGACCTTTGTATCCACGAGTTTGAGTTTACTGATTCGTCTAGCATCGTGACATGAAACAGCGGTTTCTTGGTTGAAAAAGCAATTGAGCCAATGAGCACCGCGGGGGGTTTAACGATTAGCCAATTGTATCTTGGTGGTACTCCACAATTTGCGAAAACTTGCAATAACTCTCTCGAGACTCGCTGACCGACCACCTATCTCAACCGTAACCATTCGAGATCAATGCCTAACCTTAACCACCCCATGGAAATCGGTTAGAGTCGAGGCAATGTCAGACTAAAGATGGAAACTGAGTTGACAATCCTGTCTGATATCAGGCAACCGTTGTGGTTCAATAATGATTATCACTGGCGCTTTTCTGGACTTGAAAACAAATTCTTCCTGTCATGCAACACTGTGGGGACGTCAACTAAATGGAAGTTTGAATCATTTAAAGGTGCAATGTGTAGGATTTGGCGACATCTAGCGGTGAGGTTGCAGATTGCAACCAACTGAAAGTTGTCCCGTGTGCCAAGCGTGTAGGAGAACTACAGTGGCCGATCGGAAAACGCGAATGTCCCTATCTAGAGCCAGTGTTTGGTTTGTCTGTTCTGGGCTACTGTAGAAACATGGCGGCTCCGTGAAGAGGACCCGCTCCCTATGTAGATATAAACAGCTCATTGTAAGGTAACAAAAACACAACGATTCTTATTATCAGGTGATTAAACACTAAAGAAAACATACTTCCATTTCTACCAATAGATTCCCCCTAAATGTTACACACTGTTCCTTTAATTCTACTTCTATTGGGGCCCAAACTATTAAAAATGTAAATAATACAATTCATGTCTGAATTATATCGTTTTTATCTCTGTTAAAATAGTTATTGAAGGAAAGAGGAAAAACATCAATCTAACAGCTGATTCCAAACTTTTCAACAGTAGTGCACAAGTCATATCAGAGTTTGGGACTTTGTGTTTCTTCAGTGTAATATATTGTAAGTCAGCGCAGTGGGCCCCTTGGACAGGAAAGGTTTCCACCTGGACAGGAAATGCAGAACCCTGCCTTACAGCTGTGCAGCTCATCTCTTATATATACATCATCTCCCCCATGCCGGAGAGTCTGAGCTGAAGAATGTTCATATGTGGAGAGAAAACAGGAGGACGAAACCGTCCACAACTTGTTTTTTTAACAAAGTCTTGTCACTGTGCCCAAGTTCAGCCTCACAGAGCTGCTAGTATGGCTGAAGACTCTTAGTCCCGTTTCTATATAATCAAGTTATTTTATCTGTCAACAACAATTACAGTGGAGCAGTTGTTGGCAATGACATTATTTGTTCTCAGTCTCCCTCCAACAATGCTATTACAAATATGTGTAAAAATAAAATCATGCAAGTACAAATGAGAATCTTAAGACATAAAACACAAAATGCAGATTAAAATATAAGAATAATATATATATATATACATTGTGTATATATATATATATATATATATGAAATATAATACTGTGTAAACTGCAGTGTGTTCGGGTAGTAGAAGTAGTTCTCCCACTAGTTAGTTAGTTACTCCATCACTAACAGGTAATGTTAGTTTCAAATTATAAAACAAGGTTTGTTCTGTAAATTTCAGTATTTGAATCCATGTTTTGTTGTTTATTAATGGCCGGCTAATTGAGATATTATTGTGGTTAATTGTGAATTCTTTAGTTTGGTTCCCTGGAAACTAGGGCTGTCTTTGACCAATTAAATTCTTAGTCGACTAAAGCCAAGTTCACACTACACAACTTACTGTCTTGTAATCGGGAGTGTGGTAGTCGTTGTGGTTTTCACACTACATGACTGACCGGAGGTCACACATTACAAGATCTTTCACCAGGAGGAATCCCCGATGAGGTCTCCAAACTACGTTTTGCCACGAATCACGCACAAGAAATACACCGTAAATTATGTGATCCATACGCGAGACACATTGCTGATGTTGTCGTTGGCGCATGTGTCCACAAAAATAGCCTGAGTCCACCGGTTTCCACACTTTTTTTTTTTTTTTACCATTTATTCCTTCAGGTGTAACAACAACGTTGCTCTGTGTTGCAAATGCAGCAGATACATTACGTTTCTATTGTTACAGGCGTCCCTGTGTCTTGCGCTTTCATTAGCTGTAGCTCGTGGCTGGAGCCCCTGACAGGTCGACCTTGTGTTTTTCTGTGAAACTGACTTTCTCCACAAAGAATCACACAAAAGCACCACTTAAAATCCTGTGTTTACCAGAGATGTGCTCATAAGTTTCTTAGAAATAAGTCATTCAGCATGAAAAAAGCATAAAAATGACTAATAGACAAAAAAAATCTTAGTCGCCTAAAACCAAAACTACTGATAAGATAAAAACATTTAAACTTTAATACCAACAAAGTCCTCAAAGTCTTGACCTTGGAAATAGTTTGAGAAAAACATCTCCATGACAACTGAGTGAACTTCATCTGCTGGTAATGTCGAGACTGAGATGTGGTTGAAATGTCCTGAAAAGCTAATGAGTGTACCTTTTGAGTTTTCTTGTTTCCAAAATCGTTACAACAATATACATAAAAAACTTCCGAGGTAGAGTCTCAACCGCTCATTTAAAATACTTTTAAAGGGACATTTTGAGTCGATTTCTATGAAGAATTTTTTAGAGTCTGGCCGTTAGTGGTACTGCAACCTAAAGCCCCTCCAAACATGGTGGTTGGTGCGTTGCCAACATAAACTTCATCTTTGTATTTTCTTTGTGCCCGTTCAGACGTAGACGAGTGTGAGCAGGATCGATGCCACCGCGACGCCTTCTGCTCCAACACGCAGGGCTCCTTCTCCTGTCAGTGTCATCCCGGTTTCCAAGGCGACGGCTTCCAGTGCAGCCGCACGTCCACAGGTGGGTGACTTACACACTATTTTTTAAATTACATATAAATGTGTTTTCTTCTGTCTGATAAAGTTGATTTTCATAGAAATGGACTGAAAGCTGGTGATATCAGCAGGAATATACATTTTAGTTTTAATTTTACTTAAAACTTAATGGTAGTGGTAGAAAACATTCAAAACATTACTTAAGTAAAAGTATGTATCAGTAAAATATAAAAGTATTGATTGCAGTAAAATGTTCCCTGTCAGTGTTTTACTATTATATCTGATGTTTCTGGATTAATATGACTGCTGCATTAATGTGTATGTTGAATTTTACTACTGTAGATGTTTACAGTTGTGCTAAACTTAACTCCTTTATATGCTGTTGGGTAGTTTAATCTACAACGATGCATCATGGTCTATAAGATCATCATATGTTTGTAGTGTCGCTGTCCTGTGAGAACCACGTATCTCTAAAAAGTCAACTTTTCATAGTGTCAGAAAAACAGCCCTGTTTTCAGCTTTGTGACGATGCATTTTCCAGCTGATCCAAGAGGCTTTTTAAATAGTTTATTTAGCTGTAGAAGTAGGAGAAAATTTCTCAACACATAAAGGAACACTTCATCCTTCAGTTTATCACAAATATTCAACATCAACACATCTGGAGATACGTGGTTTTCACTGGACGGGAAAGAAATGAAAAACTGTAATCTGTAATGTAACTAAAGCTGTCAGACAAATGTAGTGGAGTAAAAATCACAATATTTACCTCTGAATGAAAGTATATAGTAGCATACAATCGAAATACTCAAGTAAAGTACAAGTACCTCTATTTTGTACTTAAGTATACCAGTGCTTAATGGGTTAAAACCTGTAAAAGCAGCAGCAGGGTCCATTTTAATGATCTAACTACCGTCTTTAATAATAAAATGTTTTGGTAGTGTTAGTGTGGGCGGTGAAGTTGGTTTTCCAGACATTTCAGAGACAAATGGAAGCTGTGTAAACTCTGCAGAGTGTAAGCATTCAGCTGAAGGTTGTGCAGGAAGACGAGGTGACGGAGCACAGCGGTGAAGGATGTTGATGAAGTGATCAGAGTGTAAACAGATTTCCCGTTAGACTCAACAGACACTTGATGACACACAGCTAAAGTTTGTGTTAGAGGCTCGGTTCTCGCTGCAGCTTCAGATCAGTTCAGGGTTATAAAATTAAATAGTAAGAGCTGATAGACTGAATAACAAAATACTAGTCATCAGTGTGTCATCGTGATCTCATGTCTCCCGGGTACTCAGATATTTTACTTAAGTAAAAGTAGTAATACCACAGTGTAGAAATACTCTATTACAAATAAAAGTCCTGCATTTAAAATGTTACTTAAGTAAAAGTATTAGCATCAAAATACACTTAAAGTACAACAAGTAAAAGCACTTATGCAGAATGTCGCATTTCAGAATCATATATATTATATTATTGAATTATAATTATTGATGCAATAATGTGTCAGTTACTTTAATGTTACAGCTGGTAAAGGTGGAGCTAATTTTAACTACTTTATATACTGCGACTTACAATAAGTGCATTAGGAGTGGGGGAAAAAATCAATACAGCATAGTATCGCAATATTTTGCGTGGCAATATAGCATTGATACACAGATGTCAAGTATCGATCTTTTGTTATATAAACTATTAACCTCTTAACGATCTGACGGCAGGCCCAGCCGCTATTCTTTCTTTCAGAGTTTGTAGCATGCTCAGTCTTAACGAGTGAAGATACAGATATCATATGAAACTATGAAAACCTAAGGAATCCATTGATACCAACCATTTCATGTTAGCATGTCGGGAAGAACGCTAAATAACACATCATTTTGGCGAGGAAAAAACGGGCATGGCCATTTTCAAAGAGGTCCCTTGAACTCTGACCTCAAGTTATGTGAATAAAAACTCTGAGATGAACAGAGTGAAAACTGTATCTTCCTAGATAAAACAGATGTTGACAAACAGTTGAAAAAAGGTAATAAATCGCAATATACCGTATCGCAAAATGTTTAAAATCCCAATAAGACTGTATCGTGACTTAAGTTTCGTAATAATATCGTATCGTGGGGCCTTTAGTGATTCCCATCCCTAAAGTGCATTCAACCATGAGGATGCAACCTAAAATGTGCAAGCAGGTGTAGTTTACAGTGGCAGGTTTGTTGTTGTTGTTGTTGTTGTTGGTGGTGGTGGTGGTTTGGCGTCGTCCCAAAGCTGCATACTCCTCCAGTGATTCCAGGTGTCAGCAGCTGAGCGTTAATTACAGCTCACTCCTTCGCACTAAAGTTTTGTCATATTTTCGTCCTTTTTATGACCCGTCTGGTCTCTGAAAGGCATAATTCTTTTGTCCCCTGTCACAACTTGTCACAGCGTCTCATGCTTACTACTACATATTACACAAAATGTGTCCTTTTGTCTGGATGGTTTTTGATCTTCGTCCTTCTCTCACGCAGTGGTGGAGGAAGTACTCAAATTCTTTACTCAAGTAAAAGTATGATACCACATTATAAAAACACACTGTTACAAGTTAAAGTCCTGCATTGAAAATGTTACTAGAGAAAAAGTATGTGAGTATAATCAGGAAAATGTACGTAAGTATTAAATGTATTAAATTGTCATCATTAGATTATTATTACTCAAGCATTAATGTAAAAGCAGGATTTTACTGTTGTAGTTGGTTGAGGTGGAGCTCATTTTAAACTATTAACTAATGATTATTTTCATTATGGAGTAATCTGATGAGTATTTCTCCATTAATCGATTGATTGTTTGTAAAAATAGTGAGAAATGTCGTAACAATGACCCAGAGCCCAAAGTGACACCTTCACAGTGTTTGTTTAGTCCAACCAACAGTCCAAACCTCAACATTATTATTAATACATTAATGTTATTAAAAGGAAAAGCAGCAAATCTTCACATTTGTGAAGCTGGAACCATGAAATGTTTTTACACGAAAAATTACAATTCTCAAAATAGTTGCCAATTAATTTTCTCTCAATCAATTAATCGTCTGATCGTTTCAGCACTACTTTTACATTTTCATATGTTTTTGTGCACAAAAATCGTATTTTGTAAAGTAACTGAAGCAGTCCGATGAATGTATTGCAGTAAAAAGTACAACACTTCTCTCTGAGATGCAGTGGAGTAGAAATAGAAAGCGGCATGAGAAGACGATACTCAAAGTAAAGTACATGTACTGGAGTAAGTAGTTACATTCCACCACTGCTCTTAGAGGTCCTTTTGCATTTTTGTGTTTTTCTTTTCGTCTGATTGTTGTTATCAGACGTGGCGCTGTGAGGACACGCTGCTGTCTGTCAGACGGGACTGTTATGGCTGCTCTGTGGTTCACCTCGCAGATACCCTTGAGGATAGGAGTGTGAGGAGGCTCTTCCAGATGTCACCGTGGCCCCTGAGTGTGACCGCAGAGACGAAGAGCCTCCTGCTCCTCTTTAATCTGTGGTTCTCTCCACAGCTCACTCGTATGTTTATCTGCAGCTGCCACGTACAGAAACCGGTTCCCCAGCAAGAAAATACAAAATAAAGTTAAATTAAATAACATTACACCTCTGAGGAGCTGTGGTGCAGAATATTTTTAAATAGAGTTTGATAGTTTATATTTCTGCTAACTTTTATTTTAATAATACAGATATTTTTCTTTATTAATTTGTATAGAATATTATTTGATTTTGTATACTGTGAAAAGAAAAGAAACAATAAATAGAATATATAAGTATTATATGGTAATAGAACAGGATCTAAACCAAATCTGAATGATTGGTTAGGCCAAAAGACTGATTATCAGACTGAATTTCCAAGTTATATAAATTACAAGTTTCTGACGTAATTCACCAGTATGCTCCAAATAAAGTCCAAATAAACGCCAGATTATAAAATAACAGGTTTGCCTTCAGTAGAGGTCTTCATGTAGATGTGTCACTCTGACTGTTATTTCGTGTTCCCAGAGCTTGAGAAGACCCTGTGTGAGCGTCACAGAGAGAGCGCCCAGTCTGCCACCTCTGGCTCCGGTATCTTGTCTTTCTTCCGTCCTCGTCCGTCCGTCGGTCAGTACGTCCCTCAGTGTGACCAACACGGAGCCTACGAGCCCACACAGTGCCACACTAGCATCGGACAGTGCTGGTGCGCGGACGCCAAAGGCCAGGAGGTCCCCAACACCCGCACCGGACCCGGCACCACCCCAATGTGTGAGTCAACTCTATCCTCTACCAAACTTCTGCCTCTATACAGTTAATTTCAGAAACACATCCATATGTTCCTCATTAAACTAAAATCTGCCGCACCTGAACAATAAACTCTCGTCTCCTACGCAGGTATCAACCAGGCAGTGACTCCTGCTCCGGTGGGTCCGACCCCACGCCCTGACGTTCACCCCGTCGCTCCAGGAACAAACCTGCTGTTCGCTCAGAGCGGGAAGATCGAACGCGTACCTCTGGACGGATACAACATAAAGAAGGAGGAGGCCAAACCTCTGCTGCACATCCCTGTAAGACAACATTAGATTTGATTTTGAGTCATTGTTAGTTCTCTCGTAAATTTGTTCTGCACCACAAGGCCGACTGTCTGATGCAGACGACATGCAAACATGACTGCCGGGAATGATTCAGAGTAAATGCTGAGAGAAACTCCCAAACCAGAATGAGCTCCTTGTAGAAATGACAACCGGCGAAAAAATCTTGACTTTGGAGAGTTTTTCTGGTGACGACATTCGGTCCTCATATTGAACACAGTCGCACAGTGTCCGTGTTTGTCATGGCTGTAGTTAAACCACTTCTGAACATTCCTGATGTGCAACAATCCTCTGATTGTTCTGTAACAGATTTCAGCCTCAGAACTCTTCTCTTCTCTGTCATGAAGCCCATAAGTTAATGTATTGATGTACTGCAGCTGAACACAAAGCTCTCCGTCAGTGTCGGCGTCTTCGAGCCTGATGGGTCGCTGACGTTCTGTCACTTCAACACAAAAGAGTCTTTGAAAATGAAACTCCAGCTGAATGAAACCGTCTGTGCTTCCTCTCAGGACCGGGTGGTCATTGCTATGGCTTACGACTGTGTGGAGAAGATGGTTTATTGGTCCGACATCACCGGGCCGGCTATCAGCAGGGCCAGTCTGAGTGGAGGAGACATCATCCCGGTTGTCACAACAGGTACAACAAACATCACATCACCAGTGCAGTTATCTCTACCGGCTGAGTGACATGAAAAAACACGCATCATACTCAGTATCTCAAGTACTTTCATATATGCAGCTAGGGATGCACCGATCCGACTATTTCCAGACACGATACCTGGGCTTTGGGTATTGGCCTGATACAGAGTACCAATCCAATACCAGTGTTTATTACACGGCTTTGTTGAATACTCTATTCTGATTAGTCAAAATCGCATTAATGTGTAAATTAGTAACGCATAAAACTAATTTGCATCAATGTGTTAACTTTGACAGCCCTAATGTAAATCTTTTGAGAATTTCAGAGGTTTTATTCTTGTTTTAATTGATAACTACTCAGAGCTTGGTAACCGGTTGATACAATGTAGATACAAATGACTTAGGTATATAAGAATAAAGTTGCATTGTATAATAATAATAACAATAAAAATAATAAATATTATAAAAAGTTTATTTATACAGCCCTTTTCAAATCAAAGTTACAAAGTGCTTTACGTGGTTGACTCAGGAACAAAAACATTTCAGAACTGCAATGAAATTAAATCAGACAATTACAACAATACAAATATTAAAATGGAAAAAAAATAGAGTACCCAAAAGTGATATAAAAAGCAGTGAACATTAAAAAGATAAGACACGTTGGAAATTAAATTATGTGCTCGCATTAATTAAAAGAAGATGACTAAAGTTAGGAGCATCATTCTCAGGTTTAATCCAAAGTCCATTCAGTAACACTGCATGTGACGGTCAGATGTGTCTGATCCCTCCGTAATCCCCAACCCCCCTGACTGATGTCTGTTTCTGACGTCCTCAGAGCTCCATAGCCCTGAAGGTATCGCCGTTGACCACGTGGCCCGCCTCCTCTTCTGGACCGACTCCATGCGTGACACCGTGGAGGTTTCCAAACTGGACGGCAGCCAGCGCCGAGTCCTGTTCGACACCGATCTGATCAACCCTCGACCCATCGTCACCAACCCGGCGTACGGGTGAGTGCTGGAGAGACAACGAGATAAAAGTGATCAGTGTTTCAATCACAACGTTTACAGGTTTAAAAGCAACATGATCTCTTTTTAGTTGGTAGTAAAATTCAGCTTGAACCCAAATATCAGCATTAACAGTGGTAGTAGTAGTTTTTTGTAGTCTGTAGTAGTAATAATAGTTGTTAGTTGGTGGTAGATGTTATTTGTAGTAGTAGTTGTTAGTTATAGTACTACTTAGTAGGTATTATTTGCTAGTAGGTAGTTAGTTATAGTAGCAGTTGGTAGCAGTTAGAAGGTATTTAGTAGTTGTAGTAATAGTTGTTAGTATGTAATTAGAGGTAGTAGTAGTGATACAAAACAAATGTTTGTGTGAACGGACAAAGTTTTATCTTAGTAGGTAGTAGGTGTTAGTAGTACTTGTTAGTGTTGGTAGTAATTAGTAGTAGTAGTTTGTAGGTATTTAATAGTACTTGTTTGTAGGTAGTTAGTGGTAGTAATAGTATTAAGTGGGAGTAGTAGTTGTTAGGTAGTAGTAGTACTAGAAGTTAGTGTTAGTAGTAATAGTCAGTGGAAGTAGCAGTTAGTAGTTCTAGTAGGAAATACTTGCAGTAATAGTACTAGCAGGTATTAGTTAGTGTTAGTAGTCGGTATTAGTAGTAGTTGTTTGCACATAATAGTACTAGTAGGTAGTAGTTAGTAGTTAGTAGTAGTAGCTGTAAGTATTTAATAGTTCTTGTTAGTAGGTACTTAGTGGGAGTAATAGTTGGTAGTAGTAGTAGACAGTAGTTGGTAGGTAGTAGTAGTTAGTTGTTGTAGTAGTCAGTGGTAGAAGTAGTAATAGTTGGTAGTAATACTAGTAGGAAATACTTGTAGTAGTAGTGATACAAGACATTTTGTGTGAATGGACAATAAAGTTGTATCTTATCTTAATAGGTAGTAGTAGTTACTGTTGGTAGAAGGTAGTAGTTGTTAGTTAGCAGTAGTTAGTTTTAGTAGTTGTTAGCAGATAGTAGTAGTTAGTAGTTGGTAGTATGTAGTTGATAATAGGTAGTAGTAGTTAGTGGTAGTAGTAGTAGTAGTAGTAGTTAGTGGTAGTAGTAGTTGTAGTAGTTGTAGTAGTAGTAGTTAGTGGTAGTAGTAGTAGTTAGTGGTAGTAGTAGTAGTAGTAGTTAGTGGTAGTAGTAGTAGTAGTAGTAGTAGTAGTGAAACGAGTACTAGCAGTAGTAGTTTGGTCCAACTGGTTTTGTCCTGTTGATACAGGCAGCTGTACTGGGCAGACTGGAACAGAGACGGGCCGAAAATTGAGATGTCCAACATGGATGGGACAGACCGGGCCGTCCTGGTGAAAGACGACCTGGGGCTTCCCAATGGTCTGACCTTTGACCTCAGCGACCAGCAGCTGTGCTGGGCCGACGCAGGTGAGACACACCCGACAAGAACCTGAACCGCCACTCTCTTCTATCAACATGTTATCTGAACACACAGAACCATCCAGAACTTACCCTGAGTTGTTAGTCTGGGTTTATTCTCCGTCACATGTTCCTCACTGTTACTGATTGATTGATTGATTGATCGGTCTGCAGGAACTCGTAAGGTGGAGTGTATGGATCCTCACCGCAGGCTCAGGAGGACGATCGTTGAAGGGATCCAGTATCCCTTTGCTCTCGTCTCCCTTGGAAAGAACCTTTACTACACCGACTGGAGGAGGTAACACACTGTAGAGCCCCGATGGTTTCATCTGGTCACACCATCACTTTCAATCTGGAAAATATACAAGCAGAATTAGTAAACAAAGAAACAAAGTGATTTTCTATTTCCTACACACCTGAAGACTCTAATCAGTAAAATAATAATGGGCAGGCTGAGAGTCTGAGTGGATTTTAAATAAACATTACTGCTGCGCTGTAAACGCTGCTATTTTGAGCTCCGTTGTTTGACTGGAACTGTCACATAAAAGTGTGTTTAACAGTGTTGTTAATCTGACGATCAAACATCCCTGTGTGGTCTCTGCTAAACACTTTTTGTTTTGTGGTTATTTTTCAGGGAGGCGGTGGTCGCTGTGGACCGTCACGCAGAGAAAGAGACAGAAGAGTTTCTGCCACAGAAACGCTCTCGGCTGTACGGCATCACCACGACACCGACACAGTGTCAACAAGGTACAGCTATGTTTCATTTACAAGCTATACATTAGTTAGTCCGGTCAAAGAACAATGAAGGAAAGGAATCAAAGAAATTTAGTCAAGCATTTAACCCTCTGAGACCCACAACAGACCTGTTTTTATCTTTTTTAGGGGGGTACAGGGGGTCTTTAGGGGGAGACAGCAGGTCAACAGTAGATGTCACATAGAAGAGGTGTACATCATCTGAAAGCTGGGAACATGAAGATTAATTTGTGTGTCAAGTTGTTCTAGACATAAATCAGAAACAAAGAAATAATGAATTAATTCAAATAAATTGTGAGAGTGTAAAAGGGATTAGAACATAATGATAGAAGTATATGATGGTCATTCCCATGCTCTATTATGTCTCATAAGTTGTTGCAGCATTTTTGGGGTTGATACCATTTGTTACCACTGGAGAATTGATAAAAAATGATCAATAATCCCTCCAAAATACCACATTAAGACACCAAGACCTTGAGGAACACCATAGAAAAAGCCATGCTGTGATTTGGTTTCAAAAACTTTTGACATTTTGAGATTTCTGCAGAAATTGCATTTTTTTCAGCGAGCAATTCTGTTCTGGAAACTGCTCAGAAACCCCCTTAATGTCAATCTAGCTACGAAAGCCATCCATCCTCTGAATTCCCTAGGTCTGTAGTTTGTGGTTTTAAAGTTTCATGAGGCTGTGATTATCCTAGAGGTCACCACATGTTGTTTTATACAATGAGGTCAAATTAGGATGAATGAGGGTTTATCTTATCTTAAACAAATCAAGCTAACTCAGTTAAGTTTGTATGAAGAAAAGGACCCAGAGCAGTTTAATGCACTGGGAGTACAGATGCGCTCTGACCGTAGTAATTGATTCCAGATGCATATAGTACGTGAATGGATATAAGCGTGGGAACTCTGGGTGAAGTGACCTCAGGGGGATGCCAGCTGTGGATATGGAGACTCACAGCTGGCTCGGAGCCCTGAACTATACAGCAGGCAGTGATGAGAAACAGCTTCACCGTCCACCTGCTGGTTTCTCAGTTACACTGAATGATAAACTGTTCATCCACTTCCTAAAGCTGCAGCCTCACTAAACATTTCTATTTTACTTGGCAACATGTTTCCTGATCACTTCTCTGTGTCGGATTTTTACAGTCTGCGTCAGCAGCGTTTCGATCTGTTAACAAAGACATTTAATGTACAGGACAGCGCTGAAGGGCGTTTTCACTCTTGGGATGTTTGAGAAAAGGGAGGCATTAGTTTCAGATGACACTCTCCGGAGTTTGGGAAGCCCAAGAAATGGGCTTAAAATGTTAAAACTCTGGTCTGGGTTTTACTTTCAGCGAGCTCTGAGTTTCCTAGGAGTCACAAGAGTAAAAGGCAAAAGCTCCACCGAGGAAGCTAAACAATACGATTGGTCGAACATTTACATCTTTCATTGTGGAAATTTTGGAAACATTGGAGAAATCTGACTCTGAACTGTAAATCAGAAACCGTGCCAGAGCTTTGACTTTTAATACAATCTTCACTGATAGTTTTGTTTTTACACTTTTTTTAATGCCTGTGTTGTATTTTTCAGTTCAGGTCTAGTTTTCAATGCCAAAAATGTAGCATGTTAACATGCGCTGAGCTTCTCAATGAATTATACGGGATGTTGTCAGTTCTTTTTAAAGGATCGCAAAAGTATGTTTTATTGACATGAAGTTTTTCTGACTGAAATTTTTTTTAAATAGATATAAAACCATCAGAAGTATTGTCTTCCTGTTGAATTTGTAATAAAGTGAATAATGGACAAACTAGAGAGATCAATGAAGCTAAATAAGAGCTTTTAAATTTTTTTTATTTTTTTTAATTTTTCAGTCCAGGTCTAGTTTTCAATGCCAAAATTTAAAGTCACTGTTCTAGCTCCATAAAGACCATGTAACATGCACTCAGGTAACGTCACAGTAACTGAAAGCAGAAAAAACACATTCTTTATTCTCAAAACAAATCGTTTGCTTTGGAAAACAGTTGCCACGAGTTGTCTTTAACATGCCTGAAGTTTATAAACTTTAGACATCATCATTATTTATATGTTTTAATTTAAGCTCTTGTATCTTATGCAGCTTTCTGACAGAGGATTTAGGCAGATTCAGAGTAGCATCTCCGGTATTACTGATTTCCTAACATCGTTCCTTTCTCTCCCCTGTTAGTCTACAACTACTGCTCCAACAATGCCGGCTGTTCTCACCTGTGTCTGCCGCGGCTCGGCGGGTTCACCTGCCGCTGCCCGGACGCCGATGACGGACGATGTGTAGAGAGGAACCTGTGAGGTCTGCATAGCCACGATAAAACTGCTGCTGTGAGAGAAAAAACAAAACACATTTAACTCAATTTGGTGTTTCTTTTTTACATTTTCTTACTTGAATTGAACATTTCTACAATCATTTCAGAGTTTTATGTGTTTTTGTCCCTTGAAAGCTGTTCAGACCTCACAGTATTTATGATGTCACACTGCAGGTGAGATAATGTTTCTTTCTTCCTGTATATGTGGAATTCAGATATAGTTTGAGCTGTTTGTGCAGCATGTGTTTGTAATCTGATTCCTGGTTGAAGAGTTTCTCTCCAAAATGAGAACAAAGACACTAAATTTAAAATACAGGGATTTTTTAAAGACGGCAGGTAAACTAAAAACACTTTGACCAACCAGATGATAATTATTTGAAAAGGTACCAA
Source organism: Sebastes fasciatus (assembly GCF_043250625.1). Lineage (NCBI taxonomy): Eukaryota > Metazoa > Chordata > Actinopteri > Perciformes > Sebastidae > Sebastes > Sebastes fasciatus. The sequence goes on from NC_133797.1 coordinate 25,541,452, forward strand.
ATGATGAACTTCACGTTGTGTTTTTATTGTATTTTAAAAGTGAAACTCCTTATTGATTTCTTATAGATGTGGTCTGAAAGATAACTGCGAAAAACAATCCGAGGGGGCCTTAAAATTATATTTTTATTTTAAAAAAGCCTTAAAAAGGTTTCTGAAAATGAAAACTATTGACACTCACCTGAACAAAAACCTTCAGAAGTTACTGAAATTATTCCCGGAAAAGCCATCGTGAGCTTCTGTCAAAAAAGCAGACAGTATCCCAAACTTAGTCAAATCTGAATCACATGTAATTATTGTTGCTGTAACACCATCTATTGGCAAAAGGCCAATTTATCATATCAACTATAAGGGACATAGATTTAACTGCAACAGCTCCATGTGTTCAAGAGTCACAGCAGTTTGGCCATATTCTTGTAGTTGTGGCTTATTTGCCAGTTACAGGACAATGGTACGAAATATCTCAAAACAAAAGCATCATTTTTGGGTTAATCCAAATATATTTTGTAACACATTTAGCGAAGGCTGGATGAAATTTGACGATACTTATGGACTGATTTTAGGAATCCATCCAAGACTTTTTTAACCAAAAGGTAAAGTGGCCATTTGACGACACTTTATTGTCCACCAGATTTTATCACAAATGTAGCCGACATGCTCCGAACAGCCAATAAATAGGACTGAAAACAGAGATGAGTTGGTGTAACTTGGTGTACAGATCTGACTGGATGATAAAACCTGAAAAACGTTGACCTGCACTCCATTAAAACTGTGCTACTAGTTTCAACATTGAACAGAATTGAATACTAATTTACCGCAATGACTTCTCAATGAATTATACGGGATCTTACTGAGAATTTTTTTTAAGTAGCCAACTATTTAAAAATGTATATATAAACCATCAGAGGAGTTTTTCCAATTTAATTTGTAATAAAGTGAATAACGGACAAACTGCAGAGATCAATTAAGCTAAATAAAAGCTGATTTTTTTTTTTTTATCTGACTAAATTTAAGCAATTTTTCATTTGTAAAATAAAACTCTACATATCTGAAATTATTCTATATTTTAACAATCTTTTATGATAAAATTAGATCCCCCCCACCCCACAACTGACATGTATGCTCAGTATTTTGAAAGTGGACCAATAATATCACCACTATGATCCTGAGGTGTAAGGGCTAAAAAACTTTTTAAGACTTACAAGATTTATTGTATTGTTTGTGCTACGACTCACATTGTATTTTTTGTATGAACTTGTAAATAGTTACCCGTTATGCAGACGATGTTCTCTTGATGTTTTTAATGGTGCTGATGTTGCCTTAGATCTACCTGATGATGATTACTGTGAAGGTGTAGGCCATGTCTGGAGACCAAGTTGTATGTACTTCTCATGTAAACATCATTTTTACAAGAAGACTTGAGCAGTGATGATTTAGTTCCAGAAGTCTGTTTATATCTAGAATAAAAAGTAAAGAAACAGCAAAAACTGTGATATTTTTAAAGCGTCCTCAAATATACCTGCCAATATTCAAATTAAATAATTGAAACCAATCAAATTGTTTCTAATTAACAATTTCAAGCATTATGAAAATTACCAAAAGTCTAATTTTAAACTTTGTTTTGAAGATGCTCATTGTAGCACACAGATTTTTTTTAAGCTTTCGTTTTGGTAGCAGTTATACATTTTCAAACATGAAAATTGATTTTAATTTGGATTTCTATCTGACTATTTGTACACAAAAAGAAAATTAAATCTCAGCTGAGCTGTACAGTTAAGGACACATTTATCTGTTGTATTGTTTGATTTAAACAAAAATGGCAATTCAAGCCCCACTGGTACTGGCCAATATGTTTTTTTTTTTTTTTAAAACACGTAACAAACTCATTAAGAATTCCTGAAATTCGGTCATTAAAATAACTGATTGATATGAAGTGAGCAAAACTAGTGTGTTAAACTAAATGTGCTCTCTGGCGGACAAACTCTGTAATGGAGATTGTGTTTCTAAATGACAAATCAAACATATGTATGTATATGTACTGTATCGTTCAGGCTCTAATGGCAACCAAAAATAATATTCTGGATGTTTATCAGTCATCACGGCTATATTATCTCAAGATCCCAAAATGTCTTGGCCTTGATTTGATCAAATTTGGCGATGGGCAAACTGCCTACCAGAACGAAATTCTAGTTTGCACAAGAAACTTTGGGTTACAGTCTTACTCAGGGGGCTGCCCTTTTTGTTTGTACCACACAGTATGTTTTACAGCAGCAGCAGAAAAGTCTGAACTGGAATCACAAGTGTTGTAGTCTCAATTGTAAAAACAATGATTACATGACAGGAACATCACTGGGCTCATTGTGTTGTAGGTGACGTGACGAGCACGTCAGTGTAACGTTGGGAAAATCAACTCAGGTTTTTTTTTGGTGACTAAAACTAATCAGTCCGACAGGGCTGCACAATATGTATGTATGTCTGTACTGACCATCAGCCAAAGAGCCTGTAAAGCCTCAATAAAACCTTTTTAAATATAAGGAACCCGTCTTGTGAGTTCTTTATACTGACTTTTTTACTTTTTCGAAATACTATGACTTTTTTCGGACATTTGTTTTTCAGACATTTCTTTTCCAGACATTTTCCAGACTTTTTTTCGGACATTTTTCAGACTTTTTCCGGATATTTCTCCGGACATTTTTCAGACTTTTTTTCGGGTATTTTTCAAACTTTTTTTTCAGATATTTTACAGATTTTTTTCGGATATTTTTCAGAATTTTTTTCGGACATTTTTCAGACTTTTTTTTCCAGATATTTTTCAGACTATATCCGGACATTTTACAGACATCATACAGGTTTTCAGACACCTTAGATTCAGTTTTTCAGATTTTTTTTTCTCCGGACATTTTACAGACTTTTTTTCGAATATTTTTCAGACTTTTTTTTAGACTTTATTTTACAGTAATTTTTTTCCCAGACTTTTTTTCAGACTTTTTTTTCGGATATTTTTTTTCGGATATTTTACAGACTTTTTAGTCTTTTTTCGAATATTTTTCAGATTCTATATCCGGACATTTTTCAGACTTTTTTTTTTTTGGACATTTTACAGACATCATACAGACTTTCGGACATTTTTCAGATATTTTTCAAACTTTTTTTTCAGACTTTTTTTTTCGGACATTTTACAGATATCATACAGACTTTTTTTCGGATTTTTCAGACACCTTAGATTCAGTTTTCCAGACTTTTTTTCCAGACTTTTTTCCCCAGACTTTTTTTCGGACATTTTCCAGACATTTTTTTCCAGACTTTTTTTCAGTCTTTTGTTCAGACATATTTCAGACTTTTTTTTTCAGACATTTTACAGACTTTTTTTTGATATTTCTCTGGACATTTTACAGACTTTTTTCAGATATTTTTCAGATATTTTTCTTAGACTTTTTTTTACAGCCATTTTTTTTTAGACTTTTTTCGGATATTTTTCAGACTTTTTTCGGATATTTCTTCGGACATTTTACAGTCTTTTTTCCAGACATTTGTTTCCCAGATTTTTTTTCAGACTTTCTTTCTGACTTTTTTCGGATATTTTTCAGACTTTTTTCGGATGTTTTTCAGACTTTTTCGGATATTTCTCCGGACATTTTACAGACTTTTTTTCGGATATTTTTCAGAGTATTTTTCAGACATTTTTTAGACTTTTTTTCCCAGATTTTTTTTCAGACTTTCTTTCTGACATATTTCAGACTTTTTTTTTTTCTGACATATTTCAGACTTTTTTTCGGATATTTTTCAGAAATTTTACAGACTTTTCGGATATTTTTCAGATATTTTTCTTAGACTTTTTTTTACAGCCATTTTTTTTTAGACTTTTTTCGGATATTTTTCAGACTTTTTTCGGATATTTCTTCGGACATTTTACAGTCTTTTTTCCAGACATTTGTTTCCCAGATTTTTTTTCAGACTTTCTTTCTGACTTTTTTCGGATATTTTTCAGACTTTTTTCGGATGTTTTTCAGACTTTTTCGGATATTTCTCCGGACATTTTACAGACTTTTTTTCGGATATTTTTCAGAGTATTTTTCAGACATTTTTTAGACTTTTTTTCCCAGATTTTTTTTCAGACTTTCTTTCTGACATATTTCAGACTTTTTTTTTTTCTGACATATTTCAGACTTTTTTTCGGATATTTTTCAGAAATTTTACAGACTTTTCGGATATTTTTCAGACTTTTTTCGAATATTTCTCTGGACATTTTACATTTTTTTTTCCAGATATTTTTCTGAGTATTTTTCAGACATTTTTTTAGACTTTTTTCCATAAAATTTTTCCAGACTTTTTTTTCCCAGATTTTTTTTTCAGACTTTTTTTTTTCGGACATATTTCAGACTTTTTTTTCGGATATTTTTCAGACATTTTACAGACTTTTTTTCGGATATTTTTCAGATATTTTACAGACTTTTTTTCGGACATATTTCAGACTTTTTTTTCCCGGATATTTTTCAGACATTTTACAGACTTTTTTTCAGACTTTTTTCAGACTTTTTTCGGATATTTCTCCGGAGACATCCGCCTATTGTTCGATCTGTTTCCATTCAGCAGATTCTCAATCCAATCCTTCCAGTCACGGGCTCACACCAACACGTGACACCCTCAAAAATGTTTGCTTCCCCACCTGATGATGATGATGATGATTACCTGAGCTCCCCTATATGAACCTCCACATTAATGCTCCACCCCGTGTTCAATGCCAGAACTGCATGTATACATTCACCTTATCAAAGATGAAATAAAAAAAACAAAATAACTACATTATGGCTCCAACACAATACTGTTCTTTATGACATACTTTGACTTTTTTATGGCATACTATACTATGACTTTGTATGATATACTATACTATGACTTTTTATGGCATACTATATTATGACTTTTTATGATATACGACAGGCTACTATGACTTTTTATGGCATACTATACTATGAATTTTTATGATATACTGTACTATGACTTTTTATGAAATGCTATACTATGAATTTATGGCATACTATATTATGACTTTTTATGAATTACTATGACTTTTTATGAAATGCTATACTATGACTTTATGGCATACTATATTATGACTTTTTATGACATACTATGACTTTTTATGAAATGCTATACTATGACTTTATGGCATACTATATTATGACTTTTTATGAATTACTACAGGCTACTATGACTTTTTATGACATACTATACTATGACTTTATGGCATACTATATTATGACTTATTATGACATACTATACTATGACTTATTAGGGCATACTATACTATGACTTTTTATGATATACTACAGGCTACTATGACTTTATGACATACTATACTATGACTTTTTATGATATACTACAGGCTACTATGACTTTATGACATACTATACTATGACTTTTTATGATATACTATAATATGACTTTTTAAGACATACTATGACTTTTTATGATATACTATAGGCTACTATGACTTTGTTGACATGCTATACTATGAGGACTATACAGCTCTATCTGAATCCTCCAACTCAAACTGTTGAATCTAATTGAATACATTGAAACCAATTCATAAAGTAAGCACTCACAAATAAAGTGTGAAATATCTGTTTGTTGTTTATTCATGAAATCAAATAATATGTTAGTGCACCTACAGATTTCACTTTGTGACATTGAATGAAGTCCTGAAGCGAGTCCAAGTAGACAGGTTGCCATGCATTATTATGAACGGTAATTTGCAGCATATGCGGTTTCATTTCGGAAAACAACAGATCCAGTGTGGTGATTATTATTATGTTGTAAAACCACCTCTCAGTGTGAGTCTATGTGTCCTCTCCAATAAGGACACAGTCTGCTGCTGGATCTCTAACACAGAAGCAGCTAAAGTACAGTTCAGTCCTGGAAGCTTCTGTTCCGTCTCTGTTGTGGACCAGGTCGGTTCTTCACCTCCTGGTCCAGGGTCAAGACCAGCGAACCAACACCTGGTCTCCGTCCTCTATGGAGTAAAACTGTAGAGTCTTCAGATCACTGTCAATCTCAAACTCTGTTCCCACTTTCTAGAAAGAAAGGAGGAAAGACAGTCTCAGGAGATGACTCTTTATAACCTTTACATTTTCTGGTTCGGTATATTGAATAGCCACAGACGTCTGGTCAGGAACGAAGCAATACATTGTTTTCTTGAACCCTTGTCACCACCACACCAGTCAACACACTCAATTTGTCGGTTAGCGTATTGTTTTATACAAAAGGAACAGATGTGGAAAACTATAAACCAAGAATATTCAGCCTAAAAATAAATAAACTATTAATAAACAGAAATCTCCACAATACACATCCAAGTATAATAATAATAATATTAATTTATATAGCACCTTTCATACAGGGAGTGTAGTTTAAAGTACTTAACAACAAAGTGAAGGAACAAAAGAATAAATAAAAACAAGTAAAAAAACAACAAAAAAGTGTAAATACTGTGCGATAAAAACAAGCAATCAAATGAATAAAAAAAGGCAGCAAATAGCAAGAACAGGTATGCTAAGAACAATAGAAAAGTGTCAAAGATAAGAATAAAACAAAGGAAGAGTGGCAGTTAAAGGCAACGCTGAATAAATAAGTTTTCAATTAGTAGCAAATTAATTGACGACTTAAGATTTTGCACTTTATATGACTTCTATCAGTAAAGGTCTTCGCACACCAAGTCCGTATTTTCCTGAGCGTTTTTTTAATCTGTCGTCCGATAAAAAACATTACGCACAGAAGCCTTGCACAGTCCGATGCGTTCTTTTATTATTCTATTCGTTGCAAAAATTTGGCTCAGGAACTGAACTGAATGATGCTGATTAGTCAAGCACAAACTAAAAGGGCTATTATTATTATTATTATTATTATCATTAACAGTTCCGGGAACTATAGAGCCCCAGAAACAAAACTAGGAATTCAAAAATCCCTTTTGCACATTACTTTTCATTACACATGAATGTGCAGGTCTTACCTTGGGGCTGGTGTAGGTGAGCTTCAGATCTGCTGCAGGAACCTTCAGCAGTCTGTACAGGAGTCCCTTCACCTTCTGAACAACCATGGAGGCTGCAGAACAGACCACACACCGTTTAACTCAACTGGACATTATTTCATATTTCTGTTTAATACAGAGAAATCCACTCAGTTGATTTCAACAAAGCGTTGTCTTAGCTTAGAGAGGAGAAATACAGTAAAGCTCTCGATTTTAATTTTCTGTTGTTTTACCTGGAAGTTTCTTCTCAATCGGTTTCCGGTCGGCGTCATTGGGAAACACAAACTCAATCTCTGGTGAGGAGAGACGAAGAGATCAGTGGTCAGAAAATGTCCCATTTCCTTTAGTGGTTTTATTCTGGTGTAATATATTAGCCAATCAGAGAGCAGAGAGCAGAAAGAGGCGGGACTAACTTAACAGCTGATTTTTCAGGGCAAACGGCTCCGGCTTCTTCAGCTCGCTTTCCTCTGGAGCTCCGTACTCTGAAACACATGAGGATCTTCATCATTATCTTCATCAATTCAAATCATAAGAGGAGACATCTAAATAATAATAATAATGAACTTTATCTAAAAGGGATTTAACAGTCCAGTTTTAATTTCCTCATAACCACTGAGGGTTGCTGTAGCTCCCTATAGCTCCCTATAGCTCCCTATAGCTCCCTGTAGCTGCCTCTAGATATCAGTACAGTATCGTATTTTACTGACGGCTCCTTTAACCACTTCCACTTGGCCAACTTTACTTTTTTCAGAGGCTGAAGCAGGCTCAGTTTTATAGCTAGAAGGTAATGGGATGAAACTAGAAAACCAGAGGAAAACATTGGTACCAACCCCTGTTACGCTAGCATGTCAGGAAGAACGCTAAATAACATTACGAAATTACGCTCAATTTTGGCGGCAGAAAAACTGACATGGCAATTTTCAAAAGGGTCCCTTGACCTCTGACCTCAAGATATGTGAATGAAAATGGGTTCTATGGGTACCCACAAGTCTCCCCTTTACAGACATGCCCACTTTATGATAACCACATGCAGTTTTAGGGAAAAAAACATTTAGTTTTTTGAATGCAGTATAAACGTGTTATTTTTGCCTATTCTAAAATGGTGTATTTTAATATTTCTACATACTTGGGTCCCTAAACAGTCTTGGAATTACATAAATTGTTTATCACTGTAAAGCTGAGACTCTTTTGGATCCAAAGAGCCCAACTGTATTCATGTGTGATGATGTTAGTCCCCATAGTAGCAATTTCATTGTAGTGAGACCATTTTTTCAAACTTGACCTCACTGTATAAAATGACCTGTGGTGACCTCTAGGATAATCACAGCCTCATGAAACTTTACAACCACAAAACTAGAGACCTAGAGCATTCAGAGGATGGATGGCTTTCCTAGGTAGATTAACAATAAGGGGGTTTCAGAGCAGTTTCCAGAACAGAAGTGCTCGCCATCCAATCGCCGAAAAATGCAATTCTTGCAGAAATCTCAAAATGTCAAAAGTTTTTGAAACCAAATCACAGCACGGCTTTTTCTATGGTTTTCCTCAAGGTCTTGGTCTATTAATGTGATATTATGGAGGAATTATTGATAATTTTTATCAATTCTGGAGAGGTAAAAAATAGTTAAATTTAGCACCAAATCTGTGTGACCAATGGTATCGACCCAAAAATTGCTGCAGCAACTTATGAGACAACAGAAAATGGGAATGGACATCATATATTTATATCATAATGTTCTAAGCCCTTATACACTTTTACAATTTGGGGAGCCACTCCACTCCAAACATCTTGATGTAGTCGAGCTCCGCCCCCCTCCTCTCATCATGGTGGATCTGATGGAAACCATGGCAACGGGTCAGCATGTGCGCGCGCACACACACAACACATACACACACACAAACACACAAACACAGGTTCAGCTCACCTGACAGCTGTTGAGGGTGACCAGTTGTCCCAGTTTTGCGATGATCTGCTGAGTAGCTGTTTTGGGGTTTCCATCACTGCTCACTAGTCGGTTGCCGCGACACGAAAGGTTAACCAAACTGGGAAGCTTCGCCAGTTCATTCACCACACGCCACTGAGAGAGCGAGAGAGAGAGAGCGAGAGAGAGAGAGAGAGAGAGACCACTGCTAACTTAATTGCTATCTGGCTCTAAACCAATATAAATTGCAGTACAGACTCAGTGACCACAGTGTAGCCGTGGAGAAAGTCCTTGCTACCAACAGAAAAGAGTCTTGTGTTAATGTCCGGGGAGCTCAGGGACATGCACATTGCCGTCAAAGAGTATAAAAGCAAAGAGGTGAAACTCTGGTGCTTTTTTGACATTGGCAGCTAGACGGCGCTGCGGTAGCGCTGCCGCCATTTTGGACTGAAAACGCCAATAAGTCCATAGACATGGATGTATAAAAAGACGTCTGTAAATCAGAGCATCATTTTTTTTTAGGTAAATCAACTTCCCAATACGAACACTTAAATAACCCTCATTTAAATCTTTATGTCCTAAAAGTTGTAAAATGAACTAATAGCCAAATCCAAATATTTTCCTCAGCATAAAGAACGTTCATTTGACGTATCTGGTTCTGCCAGCTTCCTGCTATCTGTATGCAGCTGTAATAATGGATATATTGGCTGTAATTCATCACTTTTACTTTCTTATATCACATCCATGGGCTGTATGCTGTAAGCCTGTACCGTGGTGGATGTATTAAAGTCTCTGTTCCCAAACAACCGGCTATCGGCCAGTAGCTAGTAGAGTTAGTTGAATGACATAAACAGAATTGAATGTAGTTGTAGGCTATTTACTAACACACAGGGCAAAAGCAAAGGACACAACCTCTCATACATCCATGGTCTGTGGTCTGTTGTACATCTATTCTGGAGGTCCCAAACTTCCCAGAGTTAGATGACAGTGAAAAGCAACAGATTCTATGAGGAGAGGGACATGCAGCATGCTGCCCTGCCCAGTCTTTCTCTTCTGCTTTAACTAGCATACTGATCCACTGGCGCTGTAAACAATTAATAATATTTGGGAACATTCAGCAGCTTGGTTTTGTGCCAAAATAAGGCCGTACCGTACCCCTTCATCCTCCCCTAACACATACTTATACAGTTTCCAGTCTAACATTTAACAGCTGGATAACTGAATATCTTCTGAGTATGTTGTTTTATGTAGTATGTTGACGGTCATTGTGTTCGTGTCGGAGCAGAAACACACACTGACCTCAGTGATGTTGTTTTGGTCCAGCTTGAGCATCTGCAGTGCTGGGAACATGGCTGTTTGACATCCTACAGGACAGATTCAACATTTACACTCAATACGCATCAATATTTGATCAAAACACAGGCTTCTCTTATTTAATATAATGTCATAAAAAAACATTCAATGTAAACAATAATAATAATAAACTTTATTTATACAGCACTCTTCAAAGCAAAGTGCTTCACACGGTGGAACCAGGATTAAAAGATATGTCAAACATCTTAAAAACAATAATAATAATAAAACAGATAAGATGTGTTGGAAATGAAACCGTGTGCTAGCATTCATAAAAAGCTTTTTAAACAAAAAGATACATATAAACTAAGGATTTGAATGCCAAGTAATAAGTGGTTAAACGGAGTTGTTAAAAAATGTTATTTGTTTTACCGGGAGGAGCGTCATCAAATCGAATGTCAGACAGTCCGGTATTGGACAAATGCAGCTGCTCCAGTCTGCAACAACAAACAACAATACAGAGTTTATTTCTGGTGTCAAAGTTCATAAAAAATAGAAACATCACTAGGTCAAAAAACAAACTCAACACAAATGACTAAAACGTGTAAATTCAAGTAAGACAAACATGTGAAGCCTGCTCTCATTGGTTTTTACAATTTCATACACATATACATACATATATATATTTATATTAGGGGTGTCAAAGTTAACGTGATAACAAAACATTAACGCAAATTTGTTTTTGCCACTAATTTCTTTAACACATTAACGCTACTTGTCAATTTTAGGTTTTACCGGTCTCAGTTTTAAAGCTAGAGTGAAAACTAGCATCATATGAAACTAGAAAACCTGAGGAATCCATTGGTACCAACCATGTCATACTAGCTCATCGTGAAGGAGGTTAAGTAACGCCCCAAATTCTACACTAAACTTTGGCAAGAAAAAACTGGCATGGCCATTTTCAAAGGGGTTCCTTTGACCTGAAAATGTGTTCAATGGGTACCCACAAGTCTCCCCTTTACAGATATGCCCACTTTATGATAATCACATGCAGTTTTGGGGCAAGTCATAGTCAAGTCAGCACACTGACACACTGACAGCTGTTGTTGCCTGTTGGGCTGCAGTTTGCCATGTTATGATTTGAGCATATCTTTCATGCTAAATGCAGTACCTGTGAGGGTTTCTGGACAATATTTGTCATTGTTTTGTTAATTGATTTCCAATAATAAATATATATATACATTTGTATAAAGCAAGCAGATTTACCAACTCCCATGTTGATAAGAGTATTAAATACTTGTCTAATGATAAAAAAAAGCAATTCAATAATTTAATCGAATGACAGCCTTACTTTACTTTGCACTGTTTATTGCTTTGCACCAAATCACCAAGTCAAATTCCTTGTCTGATTCTTATTCTGAAGAAACTGGAAGCTGAGCATCAAAATGTGTGCAGATCTAAATAGGAACAGGTTCCTGTTTCAGTGTCAAGTGCACAACAATGCAGCCTATAACAAGCTGGAATTAACAGACAAAGTGTTGCTTCAGCAAAGTGGGGACATCGACTAAATGTTTTAAGTTTGAATCATTAAATTCTTCTTCTTTTGGGGTCAAAACTGTTTTTATGTCTGTTATTGAAGGAAAGAAGGAAAACATCAATATAACAGCTGATTACTAACTTTTGAACGGTAGTGTATGTGATATTAAACTGATCAAAGCCTTGTGAGAGTGTGTCGCTGTGTACTGTACCTGGGAAGAGCAGCTAAACTGAGCACACTGTGCTGCACTAAAGGATTACAGCACAGACTGAGACTCTTCAGGGACTGCAGCACTCCTTCAGGCCTTTAAAACAGCAAACACATACAGGAGTTACACTAAGTGAGCACAGACACCTGAATGTCAGATAAATCAGAATGAAGGAAACAAATGACAGCGTTACCTCTGCAGCTCAGTGATGTTGTTTTCATCTACAAGCAGCTCCTCCAGCTGTGGCCACATGGGGGCGCACTCCAGGATCTGGAGAGAAACCAGCAGAGGGATGAATCACACACAGAACAAATAAGATATACACATGGAAGAATTATTTATTAAACACAAACAGGAAACAAGAGAAGAGTTTTCCCCAAAATGACCACTAGTTTGTGAACGCTTTTATTTTGACAGTTGACAGGAAGAGAAAAAGGAGATTTAAAACTCACTCGTTTACAGTTATACAGTATGTCGCATTTATCAACATCACACTTCTTTAAAGAGAACTTTAAGTGATTCAACTCTCACGTGAATTGTTTGTGTAAGATAAATAATATGAATTGAGAAAATATAAAAATGTATTAATAATATAAAAGATATTTATTCTTTCAAAAAGAGGTTATTGTGATGTGTAGTGGACGGTAAGAAGACAGATAAATAATGAATAAATATTGTGGTACATAAATAAGCAAATACATTCAAATTAATTAAATATGTAAACATAAAAATATAATACATACCTACATATTTCGTTACCCCAAACAAATACATGCATAATTAAATACACAGTATTCATAAATACTGGTAATATACATATCTATGCTTTCTACATATATATTATATCAATGAATAAATAATTATTTATTATTATTTTAATTAAATATTAATTGAATTAATGATGAATTATAATAATGCATTAATAATTTAATTTCAGTATGTAAATTAATTAAATACAGATATAAAGAAATGCTAACTATCTAAAAATACTGGTACTATAAATATTAGTTTTCATGTACAGGTTCTGTATTTTGATTTAGATTTTTTCAATAGTTTGTATAATTTATATTTTCTATATAGAAATTGCAATTATACATATAACACATAATAGAGAATATGTGTAAATACGAATATTTAGGTTTTATATACATGTTTTATTTACTCTTATTTATTTATAGAATATAAATATTTTTGTATATTAATAATGTATTTAGAAACAAATATTTGAGTACCAATAAAAAAACAAAACATTCTTTCCAATCTTATCCTCTGAAGGTGGAGATGTAACAGTAACAGGATTTCTAAAGTGACCCTGATGATGATGAACAGGTGAACGCAGACATGTGTACACTGTGTGTGCTGTTCAGTACAGAAAGGTGTACCTGTGGCCAGGTGAGGTCACAGCTGCTGAGGGCGAGGACTCTGAGGCTGCAGAAAGCCTGGCAGTGAGCGGAGAGGTCAGAGGGCAAACGCAGTGTGTTGTTGCTAAAAAATAAAACAAGATGAAGCGTTCAGTGGAAGGAGAGAATAAAACTTACATCCACACACACAGTCAGCCGTCTCTGTACCTGAGCTCTAGTTCCTTCAGTTTGTCCAGCTGCTGAGTGATGGCAGCCACGTCCTCCCAGCAGGACAGCAGAGTCCTACTCAGGTCCAACCTCTGCACGTCTGATCACGGCTGTTAAGGACTCACTGAGCACACGGTTATTCACACTGCCAACAGTCACCAACAATCACAACCTGACAGAGGCAACAGTCTTAAGGCCCTGACACACCAAGCCGACAGTCGGCCGTCGGGACAGTTTGTTTCATTTACGTATCATAACAACGGCTTGTATATCTGCAGTCCTCGGTCTTCCGGTTTCCCTTTTTGAATGACGAATACAGACTACCAGCAACGTCTAAAACATTAATTCATATCAGGAAGTATTTTGTTTGTACAGCCAGATGAGGCCTGATAGGACTGTAAAAAGATACTTGGCGTTGTTTTCCTGATTTCTCCATCATCACCGGGCCCGTTCACTTCACTGTGACTCAGCAACACTGTTGGAAGACTCTCAAAACTGTCAAGACAAAATAAAAAATAAAATAAAAAAACAAATAGATCCCTGAGCCCTGACCTATTTAATAATGTTACCTTCTCCTCTCCAGTTACACAGAACTCTATCCACACTGCTAGAATAATGATCCATGATTTTTGACCTTATAGTGCAAAAGCTGTGACATAAAGTCTCCAAGTAAAGCCAGGATTTAAATAAGAGCCTCAACTAATGGCCAACAAACCAAATAAAAGCCAGATGGAATAATCTGTACTATAATAGGTCATTTGATAAATTAGGTATAACGTACACTACCGTTGAAAAGTTTGTAATCAGCTGTTACATTCATGTTTTTCAAAATTTATAAATCTGACGCCAAATGTATTATTTACATTTGAGATAGTTTTGGGACCAAAAGAGGAAGAAGTAAATTATTCAAACATCCATTTAGTCAATGTCCCCACAGTTTTGCATGGCAGGGGAGAATACTGACTGTCTATGTTGTATTTTCATCATGTTTTTACTCTGTAACTGTAATTTGTCAGCCCATAGTATGTTCAGCTGATATTCCAACACAGCTAACGAAAGACTAACCTTCTATTTCTATTGTGAAGTTAGAAGAAGAGCTTTACTAAAGCAACACGTTGCAGCTGTTAATTCCAGCTTGTTATAGGCTGCATTATTGTGCATGTGACACTGAAACAGGAACCTGCTCCTGTTTAACCCTCCTGTTGTGTTTGTTTCATGTTAATTACTTTTGTGTTCCCGGGCCAAAATGACCGCCCTATTATAGCTGATTAAAAATTCATAGTAATACATATATTATCACCTAATGTTGTGTTAGATGTTTTTATCAACTTATGTTCTTGTGAGCATTACAAGTTTTGAACTTCTATTTGTAATTTATGGCCTGTAGACCTCATTGACCTGATCTCATATAACTCATTTAAAAATGTATGGAATATTTTGACTATAACAAATACTTAGAAGAAACATATTGTGCTTTCTAATCACAGAAACATTTGAGTCAAAGTTAAAGAAGGACAACTGTTTTGAAGCCATTTCAAATGTTTAAATAGTTGTTCAACATAACATCTGTTGTGTTGCCAGTCAAACTGACCGGTAGGATTTTATTAGTAAAGAAAGTACATAACCAATGGTTGCCTCTTGGTCTGGATAATATTCTGTGTGTCTATTTATCAAATTATCAAAACATATTAAGTGTGTTCAGATGCACTGTGTGGACAAAGTCATGGAATCTTAAAACAATCAGATTAAATAACTACATTTTTCCGAGAGAAAACTTTGACCGGGACACAACAGGAGGGTTAAATCTACACACATTTTGATGCTGAGTTTCAAATTTGGACCTGTGAAGACCTCTAGCCTGTTTAACTCTTTGAAGAATTTGTTATTAATTCATGCTCTTCCTTTCTCTTTGCCTGCTACGTCTACTGCCCGGCCACCTGCAGCTGCTCAGTACCCTGACTATCTGCAGCTGTCTGAATATATAGAACAGCAGCAGTATGAATCCTCAGATAACCTCCCAGGAGAGATCGTACAAAAACTGTCTGATGAGCATCGTACCTGCGCTCCTCGAAGCCCGCCCACTTGAGTTTCTTGGAGGAGATGGAGATCGTCTCACTCAGCACCTCCTCGGAGTCGATCTGGTACAGCTGTTGCACTACGGTCAGGTAGTCCACTCCGAAGCTCACCTTCTCTGGACGGACGAAAGAGCCTCCTTTTGGGTGTCTGAGAGAGTGGAGAGAAAACCATCAGGGACACAACATTTACTTATTTCAGATATTTTCATATCCATATTGTGGATTGAGCTATTGATTCTTTTTCTATTTGTTGAATCTATCAAATGTCAAAAACTAGTTCATCACTTGTCATCAGACTTCTTATTTAGTCTAACAAACATTTAAAAAAAAAAAAATTCTCCTATTTGATAACATTTTTTTTTAATTTGAATGCACTGAGCATTCAGAAATGTGCATATATTGCGTTTCTGAACTACAATGGAACTTGTGTGAGAGGATAATAACTCGCCAAATTTCAGCTTGTAGTTTCATGTGGCATTAAAATGACAGTAACAACTCTGAATTACCTGCATGTGAAGTACTGGACTCCCTCGTGGCTGCCGTCGTGTTTGCCTCTCTCAGGGTTATCCCACTCAACGCCGAGCCACAGCCCTGAACACACAAAACACACACAATTATAGAACATTATAATAATTATATTCCACTATTTCTCAATAGCTGGTAATTAATTTAACACATTTCTAGGAAAAGAATACAAAGTTAATTGATCTACTTTATGTCCATGTCTGCTGGTAAATAATTAGCAAATAACTTCTTTAAAATGTCTCGATAAACTCCCTGAATCATGACATTAATGACATCAGCTACCAGCTTACATTTGTGTAGACAATAAGTCACAATGGTGAGATTTGTGCCTGATCAGAAGTGTCTTCTTTTAGTTTTGGTTTTCCACCTCCGATGAAGAGCAGCGCACAGCCGCTTCTCAAGCCTAATGGACCTATTTTAACCATTAGATCAGGGGTCTCAAACTCGCGGCCCGCGGGCCAATTGCGGCCCGCAAGGCGATATTTTGTGGCCCCCACCTTGATATGAAAGTTTAATGTTAGTGCGGCCCGCAAATTTTTTTTTTTTTTTTTTTTTATAAAGTTTTTTTTTGGGGGCATTTTTTCATTTTTATTGACAGGACAGTGGATAGAGTCTTGGAAAGGGGGGAGAGAGAGAGTGGATGCGGAAAGGGCCACAGGCCGGATTCGAACCCGGGCCGCCGCGGTCAGGACCAAGTCTTGTTACATGGGCGCCCGCTCTACCAACTGAGCTAACCAGGCGCCCTCGGCCCGCGAGTTTTATGTGAATGGCAGTTTGCCGTGGAAGGTCCCTTTGTTGCGCGAGCCCGAGCTGAACGAACCTACCAATCACAGCGGGGTATATGGCTCCCTGGGACGGGCAATCGGCCGGGCTTGATGCAAGCAGAGAAACATTTCACAACAACTGTGGCGGCGCCCGTGTAACATCGCATAAGCTTGATTAAAGCTTGATTTATACTTCTGCGTGTAATCGACGCCGTAGCCTGACGTGCACCTCTCCAGAAATGTAACTACACGTCGCGGCGACGCAGACCGCAACAGCTGTGATTGGTCCAGTCTCTCAGCGATGCTGAGCGGCCAGGACCCCGGACAACCACAGAAAGTTCTACTTCTCTCTGCCTCCATCTTTTCAATGTTTGTTCACACAAATCCACTCAGATATATTTTCTCTTTTCGGCGTTGCAGTAATGTAAAAGTTCTGTGGTTCAACAGTTATTAGCTCCAACTCCCTCAGTTTCTGTTTGTAGTACAAGAAGAAGAAGGAAACTCATAGAGACGCCGCCGCCAACTAGCGGTTTGGTGGTGTAATTGCAGAGCAACACAAACACAGCAGGCACAACTTTATTGCGGAGTGACACCAAGTGGAATGAATATATATCTTGTCACACAGCCCCAATCATGTCTTTTTCAAAGCCTGCAGTGAAGAGAAAGGTTGGTGACGAGCACAGACAATTTCAGGAAAAGTGGGAGACGCAATAGAGGCCATGTTCAGAAGAACCGTTCATGTTCTTCAATGTTCCATTCATGTTCAGGACAGTTCATGTTCAGAAGAACCCATTCAAGTTAAAGAACTGTTAATAATGACGTTTGAGAAGATTGTTTTTTTTTAACAAAGCTTTTTTTGTGGAATACCTGATGCGGCCCAGCCTCACCCGGACTCTGCCTCCAGCGGCCCCCAGGTAAATTGAGTTTGAGACCACTGCATTAGATGCTATTTTAGTATCGAATTATTAAATAATGTTTATAATAAGGTAATTTTTTTTTATCAATTTTGAGGTAAATATTGGGGTAATTTGGCAGTAATTCCAAAGAAATGTCAAATAGGTTACTTGCTAATTATCACCTAATTACCATGAAATTTGCAGACCTGTAAAATGAAGCGTTACTAAATATAGTCATGCATTAAGATTACATGATATATTCCATAATTCTACGGTCTGGTACCACTGACTCAGTGTTTACAATTTGAAAGTGTTCTACCTAGATTTCAGAAGTGGCAGACAAAAAACATGAGTGGCTGGTAGAAATGTTCAGTGACCTGCCACAGTGACAGGTGAGGAAAAAGGTTAATTTCAGACCCTGCTGCCTTCCATAGGCCTAGTTCTTGCAGTGTATGTGAATGACATCATCAGCTGACAGGAAGTAAACGTGGACCCAAGCTGTTGCCTAGCAATGCAAGTCCATTGAAATGTGCTAAAAACGGAGTGTTTCAGACAGAGGGTGAATACAGGGTAACTTCAGCCAGACAGTTAGGAGGAAAATAAATGTTTTTGATACATGACAGCATGTAAACATGTTCTAGTGGAAACACAATATACAAGTATGAACCTGAAAATGGGCATAACATGTAACCTTTAAAGGACCCATATCATGCTCATTTTCAGGTTCATACTTGTATTTTGTGTTTCTACTAGAACATGTTAACACGCTGTAATGTAAAAAAAAACACCTTTATTTTCCTCATACTGTCTGTCTGAATATACCTGTATTTAACCTCTGTCTGAAACGCACCGTTTTGACGGAATTGCAACGGAACTGCAACAGAATTGCGTTGCTAGGCAACAGTTTGGGTCCATGTTTACTTCCTGTCAGCTGATGACATTCACATACACTGCAACCAGGAAATAAACTGGGAGACATTTAGAATGTTTACGTTTAAAATTGTGTCAAGGGTCTAAATATTGTATATTTGTGACATCACAAATGGGCAGAAATCCTGACAGCTTGTTTCAAATGCAGAGTTTCTGAATACGGGCTGTGTGTATTTCCCTGTTGACTGAGTGTTTAGATACTTTCACAGTATTTATATTAAGCCTGCTTTATAATAAAAAACATGAAAATCTCACTTTTTTATAATATGTAACCTTTAAGGCTTTTACTTGATGCTCCTGTAGACTTCTATTTGTAACTGAGTGGCCTCCTTCTTCTTCCACCTCTGTCTCTGGATGAGTGAGGGAGAAACGTATCATCTGACACCTCCAGGATGTGAACCTACCTGCTGTCGGTGGCACCGGGCCCACATACCGCACCGTGGCCCGCTCCTCGTCGCAGAAGACCCGCCTGCCCACCGCGTCCTCCGGCTCCGTCTGGTCATCTCCTCCCATCGAAGCTCCGTCTCCTCCCATCACAACACGTCGTTAGTTAGTCGATAACGTTAACTGTACTCTACAATTTATACCCCAAATGTGAAAAACAGTCCTAAATGTACAACTGACAAAGAAAGATATAAAGATAAAGCCACCTGTGACGTTTTAAAGTGGAGCTTTTGAGGTGTTTTCTAGCCTCTAAACCAGACCTGGGCATTTTACGGCCCGCGGGCCACATCCGGCCCGTTGGCTGTCCCTGCCTGGCCCGCGTGAGGTCAAGTAAATTAGAACATAAATAAAAAAATAGGCCTATTTATGCTGTGCACGCAATACGGCTGTGTGCTTTTATTTTGAAAAGGTTTTTTTATTTACGTAGTCACGCACATGCGTGACTACGTAACTACGTGACTACGCTAAACAGCTACATGTGATTCTGGTATGCTAAGCTAGCCCTCAACATGTCAGCCCACGGCAGCAAAAGAAAAATCGATACCGAATGCCGCGTTTTCAACAAGACATGGACTGCTAAATATCTATTTACAGAAGTCAAAGGTAAAGCCGTGTGCTTAGTTTGTGGTGTACAGGTCGCCGTGTTCAAGGATTACAATTTGAACCGCCACTATGTGACCAAACACGAGGAGAAATACAAGAACGTGTCTGAACAAGAGCGCGCAAAGGAGTCGGATGCTTTGCTGGCTAAGCTGCAAAACCAACAAGGACTTTTTACTAAACGTTGCACATCCAGAGATGCAGCTGTCAAGACAAGTTATGTCATATCCCAGAAAAAGTAAACCGTTTTCTGACGGGGAGTTTATTAAGGAGTGTCTGCTGGACTCTGCTGCCCTAATATGCCCGGAGAAAAAGGGAGCTTTTGAGAACGTGCCCCTCTCGCGACGGACTGTAACGAGGAGGGTTGAGGACATCTACTCTTCCCTCAAAGAGGAGAACTTTCCACACATGAGGAGGCATGCTCAGAAGATTCTAGTCCTCTTTGGATCTACCTACGTATGTGAACAGACATTCTCAGTGATGAAGTTCAACAAATCCAGATACAGATCCTCTATCACTGATGACCACCTCTCAGCTGTCCTTCGCATATCCACCTCAGACATTCAGCCAGATTTCAATGCACTTGTTCGAGCCCAGAGCAGGCTGGATTTTTCCCACTGAACAAGTAAAATGAACTGTAAAACATTAAAAGCATTTATTGCTTTTTGCATCAAGTTGACAATTGCCTATCTTTAACATACTGTAAAACACCTATTCAGTATTTGGGAAGATTAACATGTTAAAAATAAAATGAAACACTGATGCAATTATTGTTTTTACTGTTTATTACTTCTATAGGAGTATTTTCCTATATGACCTACACCACAATTTCATATATTTATATAAATATTTACAGAATATCCTTATTCTTCTGATTACCAGTAGCAACTAATCAAAAATATATAATTTAATGCTTTTTACAATTAAAATCAATTAATCAAAATTAATACTGAGCAGAATTAAGTTCAAGTTATTGTTGGTTCGGCCCTCCAACACAACTCAGGTTTCTCATGTGGCCCCTTGTAAAAATTAATTGCCCACCCCTGCTCCAGGACCTGGAGGAGGAGCTGGAGCTGGATCGGAGGCGTGTGTCCGAGGCCGAGGGCGTGGCTAAGCGGGCGGAGGAGGAGCTTGCGGTCGCCAAGGAGAGGCTGCTGCTGCAGGAAGACGAGCTGCAGAGCAGGTAGTCCGTTCAGTCTGTGTCTGTGTTACCTGTCTTCTTCTCACCTGTCTGCTGGAGGAAGCTCACATCTGGGAGAATCAGCTGAGCTCAGTGCATTCCCATTATTCATTCTGACTCAGCGCTAATTAAGTTTTCTCCTCACGCCACTATAATATATACAGAAAATGCAACAAACGCACATTATTCATCCTCCATAAAGGCAAACAGTTTCATCAAAGTGTCATCATACCCAGTCAGCAAAAACGCCCTGAATTTTATTTATTGCACGAGAATGATTTTTGTTTTTAGGCTTTTCCTCGTTCAGTATTGGTCCGCTGTAAGTCCATTCTGCTTCTATTATGCATAATCAATCAATACGTGCTCGTGCATGTGTCTGTTTGCTGGTGTTTATTTGGGGTGTGTTCTCTGTGTGTGTATCAGAGGAGCTGCTGAACCGCGGAGGCTGCGAGGTATGTGTGTGTACTGAAGTGGAGGAGCTGAGGAGCCAGGTGAGCCGCCTGCAGAGCAGGAACAGAGAGCTGGATCTGCAGAGCAGCGGCAGAAACAACGACCACGCCCGCCAGATACGCCAGGTAAAACAGCACGTCGAAGAGCTATTGCGTTGGGTTGCAGTAGATCAGAGGTGTCAAACTCCTTTTAGTTCATGGGCCACATACAGTCCAATTTGATCTCAAGTGGGCTGGACCAGTAAAACTATTGCATAATGACCTAAAAATAACATCTCCAAATGTGTCCCCCTTCTTTTGGTGTAAATAAGTACAAGTACATTCTGTAAACATTCACAATTAATGAACAATCCCATTTACAAAACAGATGATGAACAGTTTGAGATGTCTCGCTACGACTAAAAACTGACTGCTGTTTCCTCAAACCTGCCAACAGTTAGTTTATCTTCTCTGTTCTCAGTTGTCCTTGTAAGTTATTGTGTTATTCGTCTGATAGTGCTGCCGAATATTAAGTTTCTTGAGCACTGCACACTGGTTTACTATCTGTGAAGAAATGAATGACAGAGAAAATGTACACTCTGTGTCCACTTTTCTCCTTTTTGACAAAGACATTTTCCACCAGTGGCTCCTACATGAACAGGAGCCTATGCTTGACTGTGTTGCGTCAAGCGTATAAGTGTTGTGAGCACGTAGGATCTATAATAGCGTATCCAGCATAGGGTCTGCTACTCTTATTAGGACAGCACAACTTCCAGTGGACATAGCAGTATGTTTTATTGAGAAACTGGAATTAATTAATTCTTTGTAAGTTTCACACTTTCCAAAGTCATCCAGTGGGGCAGATTGGACCCTTTGGTAGGCCGGTTCTGGCCCTAAGGTCATCCAGTATGTTTGACAACCCTACAGCAGATTATACAGGTGTACCTAATAAAGTGGCCATGACGTTGTATGTTGTGTTTGTTCCCAGCATGCTGAGGCTCTGTCCAGCCTGCGCTCTGAGATGGTGAGAGCCCAGACGGAGGAGCTACGTCGCATCCAAAAACACGCCGACGACGAGCGAGACAAGCTGCAGAAGGAGATCGAGAAAGAGAGAGAAAACTCCCAGAAGGAAAGAGAGCAAGAGAAGGAGAAGATGGAGAAGGACAGAAACAGAGTGCGCAGGGAGAGAGAGGAGGAGAAGGTGGAAGTGGAAGGGATCAAAGAACACCTGAGGAGAGAAAAGGAGGAAGAGGTGGAGCGGCAGAGGAAGGAGCTGGAGGTGGAGGTGGAGAGGGTTCGCGTTCGCTCGCAGTTGGACAAGAACATCGAGCAGGTCGAGGCGGAGAGAGCCAATGTGCAGCAGAAGCTGGAAGAGGAGAAGAAAAGGTTGGTGGAGAAGGCCGATGAGGACAGGAAACGACTGAAGGAGCAGGTGCGGAAGGCGATAGAGGAGGTGATGAGGAGGCACGCGGCCGAACTGCACAGCGTCCAAGAAGCTCTGAGCTCAGAGAGGAAGACCAACCAAGAGGTCAGCATCTGTCTGCACACACATGAGGGGGTTATTTCAGACAGGCTCCGTAGTGAAAGAGGAGTTTTTTCTATAATGTGCACTTTGTATCAGAATTTTAAAAATAGCCTGCTGCTGTTCAGCTGTGGCAGTCGGCTCCTATAGGCTTAATTATTTTAGTTTCAGTCAGACTTTGGGTTTAATTATTCCGGATACAAGGACGAACTGCTGTGAGAAATAATTTTTCCTTTCATCGTGTCACACAGCTGCAACAGTGATACTTTGCCTGCTCTGAGTCTGTGTGAGTCACATGAAAAAAAACGTAATTTTAACTCTGTTAAACGTGCACAGAAATCAGGATTCTCCAGCCGAGATCACTTAATCTGGGAACCTGATAAAGGGTGGTGACGTAGGGCATCTCAGCGCTTTCCATTAATTTCATATGGAAAGCAGGAGAAGCAGTCGTCCAGTGCATGTTTTGGAGAGTTTGAGAGGGTCTGTAATTGTATTATGTTGAAAAATCTCATCTTTTATGCAAATAAGCCCGTCCAGTGCGACACGCCTGGCTCACGAAAGCTGTCAAACTAGGCGATCTAGTTCTAAATTCAAAACGAGATTCAGCAGTTTGCCTCATCAGGACTCACCCACTTGTGACGCCTTAAAATGAACCATGACCAGGTCAACCAAAAAGTTCTTTTTTTTTCTTTAAAGATTTATTTTTATTGGCAAAAGGCTTATTTTACAATTCAATTCCAACATGTATCAACATTTATTTTTTTATTAAAACAAATATTGAAACCATAAAAATAAAATAAAATAACAAAAGAAATTAATAATTATAGAATTTTTTTTTGTAATGATATATTATTGAAAATGAACCTATCCTTGTATCAGATATATTTTAACTACATAATAATAATAACAATAATAATTATTATTACAATTATAATAATGACAATTATGATAATGACTAAATGAAAATCTAAAAATATAAGATACATTCAAAGTAATAATTGAAAAAATAAAGAAAAATTATTAGAAAATAAAAAACATAAACACATGTAAAAAAAAATACATATATATACATATTGAATAAAATGTATATGAATAATAAACACACATTTCTAGTGCACATACATGTTTATAACTCTGAATGCGTCAGTAGCGATCATGATTTGCCAAAAAGTCATTTTAAATAAAAGCAAAGATCAGAAAAAAATCAGGGCAATCTGTGCAGCATAACTGTTTTGTGTCTGATCTCACGTTAATCATCTCGTGAAACCTTTAGGCCCCCCCTCCCACCCGCTGCTTCTGAAAGAGCATATTTAATGAATATTTTTCAAACTACTAAATGTAGAGAAATAATGAGATTTTATCACATAATTGCCTGCCCTTTGAGCCTTCTTATAATGTGCACTTCATCATGACTAATTATTAATTAGGCTTAGTAATAAGGAGACGAGAGTTGGGTTAAAAAGAAGACAAGTTGTTCTTGTAATAATGGTGCTGATGAGGACGAATTTTCCTGCAAGGTGTGTGCGCGTTTGGATGAAGAGAGGAGGAACGGCGAGGAGCGACGCAGCAAGCTGGAGCGGGAACGAGAGGAGCTGAGGACTAAAATGAAAGATGCCACCAATGAGGTCAGAGGTCAAATTTACACTAGTTGAATGTGTGTTTTTAGCTGATTAAATATAAGATGATTTATAATAATAAAGTTCATTCTGTGCGTTTAGATCTGTAGGCTGCAGTCAACGATGCAACAGCAGGACAAGACGGAGCAGGTGGCCCCCGAAGCGGCAGCCACGTGTGGACCGCAGTGCTCTCGTCTGGAGGATGAGCTTCACCAGACTCGGAGTCGACTGGCTCGGATGCAGGAGGAGGCGGAGAGGCAGCGAGACAGGCAGCAGAGAGAGACGGCGTCCCTGAGAGCCGACAAACACCGGCTGGAGGAGAAAGTCCTGGAGCAGAGCCGACTGAACACGGAGAGGAGTCTTCTCGACCAGAGCCAGCGGCACACCGAGGACCGGATCAGGTAGCAGAACAAACACCGACCTGCCAGAACGGCTTAGGCTCACATTACAAAGCCTCCACTCTGCTTGTAATAGGGATATAGGGAACACACAAACACACTGTTTTTAAGATAAGATATTCCTTTATTAGTCCCGCAGAGGGGACATTTGCAGTGTACAGCAGGAAAAGGGATAGTGCAAAAAACAAGATGCTTAAGCTAACACAGTTAAAAAAAAGTGCTAAACAAAGTGTAACAAAATATGAACCATTTAAATAGAAGGAAGTATAAAAATATACAGCAGAATATACAGTGTTGACAATAAACAGACTATTAACAAAACTGCACATGTGGAAAATGATATTGCACAGTGAGAATGAATGAAAGTCCACCTGAAAATATAAATATATATCTATATAATATATATATAATATAAATAAATATAATATAGTAATAATATAAATAAAATAATATAATAAATATAATATAAATATATTTTTGGGAGGTACCAATTGTAATTGGTAGTTTATTGTTCTTTGTGACAATAAATATGGATTTACTTTTCTCTACCAAGTCATGATTTCTTTTGGGTTTTTTTTCAAATTAAGGGGTTTATGAAGTAACTCTTTTAAGAGTTACTTCATAAACTTTCCATGTACTGCCTTGCAGCAGCTGAAGTACCCCTTGGTTGTCAGTCACTGCGTTAGACCACCTTGATTACCGGACACTGCAAAGCATATTAAAACACAAGGGTTTCTGGAGAGCTAGGTCAGATGTAGTGCATGCTGTAAAGTGTAATAATCCAACAATCTCTCAATAAAATGGCAGTGAATGCTTGCAAGTAAAATCAATTTTTTTTAATCCATAAATGATCACTGATCATAAGTGTTTTAACCAAGTGCTTGTTTTTCTTCTTTCCCTGTGCAGGTGTTCAGCATCCTGGCTTTCCAGCTCCTGTTCACCTTCAGCGTGGTATGTGTGTTGTTGAAGGTGAGGAGATGCAGACCAGCATGTGCCTCAGTTTCTTCATCATCTTCGTCGTGGCGGCCACCGCCCTCAGCTGCTGCAAGTCCTTCCGTCGGCGTCACCCCTGGAACATCATGGGACGGGTGGGTTACAAATACAGATATACTGTAGATACCGTCACAGATATCTATATTTAAAATGTACAACTTAACATTTAAATAATAGACTAAAAGCACAGTTAACCCTGACAATATGATAAAAAATAATCATAGCTTTGCAGTTTAAAAGGAAATATATATCGGATATGAAACACCTGAGGTGCAGTCACTTCCTGGAAAGAACAGTGAAATGTAGGCGAGCTGCTCTTTTCTAGAAAAACTAAAAAGTAGTAATGATAAAACATGTTGGCTAATTTTCTATTCACTGCTTGGTGTTTGAAGCAGTTAAACTTGTGAAGCTATCTATGAAGCAAAAGCAATCTCAGATGATATTAGAGATGTTTAAAGGTATAGTTGTAGTGGGGTTGTATGAGGTACTTATCCATATTTAGGTGTATTACCTATAGATGGTGGTCTGCACGCCCCCAGGTTGGAGAAATAGACTGGAGTACCGACACCGGAGCTGTGGACTTGGACGACAGAAAAATGTATTTCAGCCAACTAAAAGAAAGGCTCACCTAAAAAAAAATCAATATCTGTTTAAGTGTACGCTATATTTAGAATACTTTCACCACTTTATCTTCCCGTTCTCGCCCTTTCCTTTTCCTTTCCAATGGGGAACTGAACTGAAAGAGAAACTTATATATGTGGACCGTAGTGGAACAGACTTGTTTTGACAGCTTCTGTGCTGATATAAGGCAGTTTAAACTGAAGCGATTTATGGGACCTAAGATTATAACTGTTTTGCAGAAATACAAACTTCTGGCTTAAGTAAGTGAAATTTGCCAGAGATGATCGTATAGACTAAATGTCGTAATCTATGCAAAGTGAGGGATGACCATCCTACCATGCTTTATAAGGTACAATGGTCGGTCCTGAAGCTAGAATTAGTGACCTCTAACTGCTGCCATGAAGCTGTATGGACTTAGAAACAACCATTGGGCACTGATGGGCATTTCACTGAATTGCTTGTTCTGCCAGCAAGGGGGAAATAAAGTTTCTGTCTTTCAAGATAATCAAACATGCAGCATTTCAGTGTGATTTTAAAATCTAAACAGCAGACCGGATGGGAATGAGCCCTAGGAGACTCTTCTAGCGATGGGATGCTGCGGAGAAACTGCTCAGAGTGATGCTGGTAATCCAGCTGTTTATGCACTCCATAAATAAACTCTTTCAATAAATAAAGTTCTTTGTACCAGAAATATCACAGCTCCATTACAGGAAACATGAATGGAACTGCCTTCCTTTTTATAGGTGCTGTAAGGCATGACACTTTAGACATTATTGTAATTATTTCATTTATTTTATTTATTCCTTGATATTAAAATGAGGCCAAGATAGGACACCATTACAAGGTTACCGAAGTAAAAATATGTACTTGTGTAAACGAAATAGAGATATATTTGTTTTTGGTGGCCTAGACTTAGCGCTCTTTAGAACACACATTGTTAGTGTTAAGAAATGAATACGATTTTGAGATTAACACAATTATCAGATTCAACCAGCAAGACTTCTAATGCTTCAATGATTAAATTCTAATTTAAGCTAATGAATGACAATGGAGTGACGGTGACATACATGGCAGTGTGGTAAAAAGGCACACGCATACATGACAGTGGAAAACAGAAGCTAGAAACAATCTAACCAAACACTTTCAGATGTCGGCTAACTCTCAGCTAAATGTATATTCAACTCTCGACTCTGCTCCACTAATTGCCAGGAATTGTAATATTAGCCTAAACCACAGTGATGTAATTACTGAATTTGGCAAACACTTGTTTTAAAGTAATCTATGGACTTGTGATGCAACATAATTTCTGAATGTAATATCTGAATATGAAGCCAAGGACGTTTTGAACATAGTCCTTCAGTCTTTCCATTTCTAAGTCATGCCTACCATCTAGTGTTTGGAGGAAGAAGTGACATGTGACCATTGAGAGACACATACTATCAATACATTGCATATAATTCTGTCATCTGCCCACTGTGGAATTAAAACTAACTTGAGAAATGCTTTGGCAGTTTGGGGGCGGAAGAGGAGGGCTAAAAGCAAGTAGACAGTTACTGCACCTGCACATTTGTCTTGAGTCAGGGGGAGATCGACCTCATTTTATGTGTTTTATGTGTTCCTGTATTTTTACTTGTTCTACATTGTGCTCCACAATGTCTCCACGCTTTCATCGCTGTTGAACAATTAGATGTTACCAGTGAATATGGTTCGACTACAAGTGATGCCAGTGCAGGATTGGTGGAGGTTCCCCTTGAGTGTGCAGTAATATTTTACATAATGTGTGTGTGCAACATAAATGTATTGCATGTTTCTTTGTAAGTGAAGTGTTCATTTTGTATTTCGTTTTTCAATTTTGTCATTATTATGGTACTCAAGTGTTCTTATCTAATGTCTTTTTCATTTTACAGATTCAATTTCCCTTCCAAATTCTTGTTGTTATTAATTATTTATTTATTTATTTAATTGAATTTTTTTAAACATTCACACAAAAAGCTTATTCACACACCGATGGCACAGCCTTCGGGAGCAATTTTGGGATCAGTATCTTGCCTAAGGACACTTCAACCTGCGGACTGGAGGAGCCGGGGACCGAACTACTAATCTTCACGATTAGCAGACGACCCTCTCTACCTCCTGAACAACAGCTGCCCGTACCTCTCACCCACTAGGAGCCTTCACAGCTCACGTCAGGTGAGAGGTCATGATTCACACTCACACCTATAGGCTGCATGTCTTTGGACTTTGGGAGGAAACCGGAGCAACCGGAGAAAACCCCCATGCAGACACAGAGAGAACATGCAAACTCTACACAGAAAGGCCCCACAGACAGTGCTCACCACTGCTCCACCGTGCCCATTCATTTATAAATATAAATTATGTTTATCACATTCATAATCTATATTTATAAATTACTTTGTTGTTAGGATTTAAAGTGGAGTTGTAGTTTGTAGGGATTGTAGTTTACATTAAAAAGGTATTTCAACGTTGTCGGCGTAGGGCAGTAGCTGGTAGTAGGCATAGTCCATCAGGTAGTTATACCCTAGGCCTACACCCACAGCGGTGATGGCAAGCGGGAGACCTACTTTCAGCAGACATTTAGCAGAACGGCACAAGAAACTTCTGGTCTGAGACACAGAAGCTGGAGACTCTGGGAGGCTCTCATCGCTCTGATACCCAGATGTCGTCTCAGAGAAGTTCTCATCTCTCTGCTGCCCAACGCCAGCTATTATCTCCTCCTCTTGCCTCGCCTCTTGCTGGTGTTTAAGATCACGGACTGATTGCTTCAAATCGGTTGTTACGATGTAACATTCTTCTAACTGTTCTTGAACTTGTTTCCACAGATTCTCATTCAGAGACTCAAGTTGAGACACCTCATTGGTGGCGTTCCTGTTCTGCTCACTCAGAGAGACTTCCTTTGTCTGAAGATCATGCAGTGCTTGACTCATCTCTTCTCCAGCACAGGTCAGATTCTGTATTTCCTCATCTTTATCCCTGATGAGTTCCTGACCTTCTCTTACCTGGTGCTGAAGATCAACGCCAGCTAGTATCTCCTCCTCTTGCCTCGCCTCTTGCTGGTGTTTAAGATCACGGACTGATTGCTTCAAATCGGTGTTTAGGATGTAACATTCTTCTAACTGTTCCTGATAATAAGCAATTTTCCCGATTTGGATTGCTTTGTGCTCGTCCATTTGGAAGATTTGTTCGTTAGCCAGCTCCATTTGGTACTGGAGATCCTGAACAGCTGTCTTCAGGTTTCTCTTCTCCTCATATTGTTTTGCTGTCAGAGACTCAAGTCGAGCCAGCTCATTGGTGGCATCCCTGTTCTGCTCACACAGAGAGACTTCTTTTTTCTGAAGATCATGCAGTGTTTGACTCATCTCTTCTCCAGCATAGGTCCGCTTCTGTATTTCCTCATCTTTATCGCTGATGAGTAACAGCTCATGTTTGTCTTGTTGAGCTGCACGATGCTCGAGGTCATATACGTCCCTCAGATCTTCAATATCTGCTTGGTTTACTTTGTCCAGAAATTGAAGTCTGGCCACCTCAACAGTCTCCGTCTCCAGCTTTCTTGTCAGTGTGTTATTTTTCTTTGTGATGTCTTGAAACTCCACCTGAAGCGTCTCCTTTTCCTTAATCTCCCTTCTCAGTTGCGTCCTTGCATCCATCAGTTGGTTCTGCAGATCTTGCACAACTTGCAGGTGCACGACACTTTCCTCCCTCACTTTTTCCAACTCCACTGTCAGCGACCGTTCTTTTGACTCCAGTTTAAAGTTCTTATGTCGAGGTTTGTCATAAAAGTCTTTTGGAAGCCGTTGAGGCTCCTTTGACACACGGACGAGATGTGATTTCTCCATCGTTGCGTGGCGCATAGCGTTTTGTAAATAATTTTGAGACATCGCGGTTGTTCTCAAAACTCTTCAAATCGCAGGTTGCTAAATCTTAAAATAATATGAGAATCCCTGGTTTGTCTAGCTATGGTTTGTTCCTGAACACACTCTTCCTTTGATCTGCTGTGACGTCATAACATTCCAGTGGCTGTGATCGTGACATGAGGTCATGACATTCATGCGCATCTGCTTGAGCCATAGCATGTTTTTTTTTTTAAAAAGACACTAGCTGTGTTCTATCTGAGATAGACACATAATGGCGACTGAAAGACTGACAAAACATTTGAAAAGTTGCATTAATTTAGTTAATGTGAATCCAACCACCTTCATTATTTATTTATCTGTAATTTCTTTTTTATGAATTTTTTTTTTTTTTTAGGTTGTGGGATATATTCTTCAAGATCAAATTAAATCAAGATAAATTTCACCCGATGTGAATATAGGACAGGCTTGCATGCCATAAACTTTAAAATGTAAAGACTTATTACCACTTAGGCTACTTTTTTGTGCTTTATTTAGGCCAGCAACCTTTACTATAAAAAGAGCCATTTTAGGCAACAATAATAAAAAAAAAATCTGTCTGGTGCCACAAAACATTTGATCATTGTGATGAAGGTAGCACAGTTTATAGTCTAAGTTTATAGTATATAAGTCTAATGCAGTGAGGGCCAAAGTGCAAATGTACTACGGAGTATTAGGGCCACATTGAGGGAAAAAACATCTGAGATTTACAGAATAAAGTCAGAATATAATGAGAAAAAAGTCGTAATGTTATGAGAATAAAATCATCTTCTGCAAAGAACAGAACATTACTATTTTTAAATTAATTAATTCATCCTGACATGTTGAAGATCTGATGGTCACAATGTTTCCCGTGCTTTATAGTGCGCGTTTTTATTTGTCATCATAATAATCCATACATCACCATCCGCAGTTGAATACCACCGTAGAGCTTTAAATAAATGGAATGAAATAAATAAATAAATAAAATGAAAGTAAGATTTTTTTTTTTATACTTTATTTTTTCCTTTTTTTCAAGGCTGTTTTCATATATGCAATCCACTGTTTGTAATTACAACAGTCTATAAACCAACTTTTAAGTAGATGAGCTTACAGACAAACCCATCAAGTACACTTAGAGAAATCAACCTCAACATTCAAAACCAAAACAAAACCAAGAAAAGAAATAACAATAATAAAGAAAGTAAGATTTAAATGTGTTCTAGGTTTTTGCATGTTTTTTTTTTTCTCCTTAAATCATGATGACATCAAAGTTTACTTCAGTTAGATTTCCACCAGCCGCCACTGTAAATACCTAATAGTGAATAAGGCTTAGGAAGAGTCCTTCAAAATTATTCATAAATATTACCCTCTCAATAATCACTACATATATGCAGAAATAAAAACAATTAAAAAAGACATAAAGACCTTTGCAGATTTATCATTGATCATATCTTTAAAGACATTATTATGGGGAAATGTGGTGTTTGGTTTCTTCAACAAAAAAAAACAACAATATTTTCTCATAATAAATTTAATATGTTTTCTTTTAATCTTTTATTCATAAATATAAATTTAACAATAAATATCTTATTTTGTTGAAGGATGTTGAGCAATATGTGAAACCACTTTCTAATTTGACTAAGAAAAAGGCTATTAAGACTGTAATATTTTTGTTTAGTGTTATATATCCCTGACTCTTTTGTTAATGTGAATTACGTTCTTTTGT
Organism: Sebastes fasciatus; assembly: GCF_043250625.1. NCBI lineage: Eukaryota > Metazoa > Chordata > Actinopteri > Perciformes > Sebastidae > Sebastes > Sebastes fasciatus. The sequence continues at coordinate 25,573,609 of NC_133797.1, forward strand.
TTAATAATGAAAGAAAGTAGAGATAAGTAGCCATTTAGTGTAAAATAACATGACGCCATGAGTTGGTTTTCCTCCTGTCCTCCAATGTTTTGAGTCACCAGCCGCCACTGGTGCATATAATCCTAAATAAAGTTGTGTTTAATGAAATTACCTCAAACTAATTGACACAGAAAATGTGGGCACAGGTATTATTCTAGCTTAGAAGTACTGGGTCTCTACAGTAGTCTGCTGTGTAGTGTGTGGGTGAATGGGGTTGGTAGCTAATTTCAACCCAAGAGCCTCCTAACAGGTTAATCTAACCATATGACTACGACACAGTTAGAAGGGGCACTTACTCATGCAGGTCAGTTTACTCATCATGAGAAAATAACCCTGATGCTTTTTATTTTATTTTTTTTATATCTCAGCTTGATCTAGAAGGAGACGACCTATTTGTCTCGAATAGAAAGCATTTGAGGGCTTGGACTTTTGGCGTTTCAATTCCCATACTACCATACTATTAATGTGCCAGAACAAGATTCAGTATGTCCTATTACATAGTATGTCAATTGCAGTTTACCAAAAATACCAGGATGTCCCACTACATCTGCTCGTATTTTGCAGTATGCAAGCCAGCATGCTTTTCTGGCTATTCTGACCCGCAATCCTCTGCGCAGCAGATATATGAGCTAGAGGGTCAAAGTTCAAGGTGCAGTAGTATGTCCCAATTGTATGCATACTGCAATGCAACAGTACGTGCTTTGTAAGAGCAGCTGCAATATGTGCTAAAAGTAAAAAAGTATGCAATTTGGTATGTAGCCATGGGCATTTACCAGGCAATGAGGGTCTTATGAAAACATGCTACTGAGCTGCATTATGGGAAGTGTAGGATTCAGTGTTTTAGAGCATTACCCACTAGCATGGGTAAAGCTCGGCCTCTGCTGCAACGATTTTGGTCATTCATCTATACATCCATTCATTATCTGTAACCGCTTATCCTATCCTATTCATTATAATAAAAAAAACATGAAAATCTCACTTTTTACAATATGGGCCCTTTAAGAACGTTTTGAATCCAAAAGATATGATATTTATGAGGACTCTCGAGTGCCTTGTCCCTCTTCAGCTCCCCTAAAGCGCCAACAAATGTGTAGCAACGTAGAAAAATACTGTCCTGAGTGCTTAAGCTAAGGTTAGCCAGCTAGCTGTAACTTAGCTACATGGTGTTGATCTGCCGTTGGTTGCTTTGTACCTGATAAAGTAATTTGCAAACTGCAAGCTAGTATCATGGAGCCAATGGTCCAAATGCAATAGAGGGACATTACAGAACATTATTCAAAGACATATGATTGTAATGTAAGGTCACGCCACTGTTTCTGCTGATGCCCAGGATGCTCGCTCGCACCTACCCAGCACGTGCATGCACAACAAGACGCTGACTGCTGTTTATTTAACAGCCACAGATGTCATTAATAACAAGGATTTTCTTAAAGTTAAATATAGTATCTTTAACACATTTGGGAAACTGAAGCTTTTATAATATGGGACCTTTAAGATTCATTACAATCCGTTCACACATTGGCAATACAAAGCAATTAATACATGTAAAAATTGTTACATATAGTACATTTAAAGGGACTGTATGTAACGTTTTACACGTATAAATCTAACGGGTCGGTTTCCCATGCGCGCTCGCTTGCATATGCGCACTCCCATATGCGCGCTCGCGTGTGGCCGGAGTCTCTGCTCCTCTGCCTGCTTGCCTTCCCTCAAACACCGCGCGGATTCTCACTGTCTCGCTCCACCTCCACACGTGCATGCGTGCACACTACACACTGCAGAATAGTTAGTTTAGCTCTGAGAATATCTAGTGAATGTACAGTGGATGTTTGTGCAGAAATAAATGCTGCAGCTCCTCCAGATCAATAGAGGTTTTCCATGTCTTGTGAAGTGACAGGGCTCCGCAGCGAGAAACGTTATCATCTCCGATCAGCCCCGGAGGCTGAAGCAGGTGAAATATAGAGTGATATGGTGATTTTAGCTGTTTTGAGCGTTGATCGTTCATTTCTATTTAGAGCGAGCAAGCGCGAACCCGACGCTGACTTTTGTTGACTTAACGGCAACAGGTGTAATAAGCAATTCTGAAAGTAACAAACAGTCCCTTTAAGTTCATAGAAAAAATGCTTGAGACCATTTTTTTTTTGCTATTGCAGTCCAGTCAGTAATGATAACAAATGTAGGCTACAATATTTACAATATTACTGTCCGTTTAATGAAATAAATAAGCATCAATGATGTGTTTGAGATTATCTGATTGATGGAGTAAAATCCCAGGAGAACCCCTCCTCCTCCTCCTCCTCCTCCTCCCGGTGATTGATACAGCAGCGCCGGTAGGGGCGGGGCAGCACTGCAGCAGTGCGCCTCTCTCCTCTCCCTCTCTCTCTCTCTCCTCTCTCTTTCTCTATTCTCTCTCTCTGTCTGTCTCTCTCTCTCTCTCTCTCTCTGTGTGTCTCTCTCTCTCTCTGTGTGTGTGTCTCTCTCTCTCTCTCTGTCTCTCTCTCTCTCTGTGTGTCTCTCTCTCTCTCTGTGTGTGTGTGTCTCTCTCTCTCTCTCTTTCTCTCTCTCTCTCTCTCTCTCTCTCCCCCCCTCTCCCCCTCTCTCTCTCTCTCTGTGTGTGTGTGTCTCTCTCTCTCTCCTTCTCTCTCTCTCTCTCTCTCTCTCCCCCCCTCTCCCCCTCTCTCTCTCTCTCTGTGTGTGTGTGTCTCTCTCTCTCTCTCTCTCTCTCCTTCTCTCTCTCTCTCTCTCTCTCCCCCCCTCTCCCCCTCTCTCTCTCTCTCTGTCTCTCTGTGTGTGTGTCTCTCTCTCTCTCTCTCTCTCTCTCTCTCTCTCCGGTGTCTCCGGTAATGCTCGGTAGGATACACACGCCCCTCTCCTCTCCTCTCCGCCCTGCTGCGGTGAGACAGGTGGTTGGACTGTAATATGCCTTCATCCTCCTCTCGGAGCGTCTTCTGCCTCTAAGAATAAAGCCCATAATAAACTGTTGACAGACAGTCAGGAGGACGGTCGGAGTCGGTTGGCGCAAGCGCGTCCCCGATGGACTTCCAGCGTGTGACCTCCGCGAGCACCGGGCGGATCACCGGGCGGACCACCGGGACGCACGAGGAGGAGAGCCCCGCCGACCTACTACCGGATGTCTCACGTGAAGGGCGAGAGAGGAATGAGATGCACGCGTAAAAAGAAGTTGACGTTATTTAGGTGGGAATTTAGGATCATTTGTGACTGAATCCTCTCCACCGGGGGGGCGGTCCGGTTGGAAGTTCCCTTTACCGGGAGGTGGGTCCGGTTTCATTATTATGGCTTCAGGCGCCGGTAAGGCTGCACAGCCCGCCACCGGGCCGGGCACCGCCGTTAACGGGACTGCGGCAGAGTTCCCCAACAACATCGAGCAGGAGCTGTACGACTACCAGATGCACGGCAAGATGTGCAAGAAGATCGCTCAGCTCACCAAGGTAAGAAACCTGCAGCCGGTAAGCACCGAGACCGACAGAGAGAGGCGCGCCACCGGACAGACGGACGCGCTGTCACCGGATCTGTCAGGCAGAGTGAATGATCTGATGGCTGCCTCACTGTATCTCTGCCATCACACAGAAACATCATTATATAGTGTCATTATATCTTGTGATATATATATATATATATGTATATATATATATATATATATATAGGCCTCGAAGGACACCAAACAATAAATGTATAGAAATATAATATTGATCCTATAGGATATATTAATATATAGCCAGAGAAGTAGCATTGCAGTATAGACACTATATAAATTCATGCATGCAAAACACCCATTAGTCTATATAGATGTGCACAAATCATCATTATCTCCTATAGGATAATGGTTGGAAAACCAGAGAAGTAGCATTGCAGACACTATATCACAATAAATGTATAGAAATATAACATTGATCCTATAGGATATTATAGACAGAAGTATAGACACTACATAAACTCATGCATGCAAAACACCATTAGTCTATAAAGATGTGCACAAATCATCATTATCTCTCTTGGGATAATGGTTGGAAAACTTGGATCATATGGTGTCATTATATCTTGATATATATATATATATATTTATATATATATAAAAATATATGTAGGCCTTGAGGGACACCAAACAGTAAATGTATAGAAATATAACATTGATCCTATATTATATTAATACATAGCCAGAGAAATAGCATTGCAGTATAGACACTATATAAACTCATGCATGCAAATGTTGCACACTTGGACACAAAGTGACTTCCAGGCGTGCATGAGTTTAAAATAAATCTTTACTTCTTCTCTGGAAACACAGAAACACAGCACATTAGCATTGCGCGGCTACATTCTGCCGATACGTCTGCTGAATGACGCATACCATAAACATTCACATTGGCTATGAACACACAATAAACATAACATGTCTGCTTCCTGTATAATCTTCAAAACACATTCACACTGACCATGTTCTGTACACTCACAACTCATATCCTAGCAGGCCCCGGTTGGCTACACTATAAATGTCCTCATTAGCAAACGGCTAACACTTTTACACACAACATACTTCTCACAGCTTGCAACACTCCGTTATAAACCTCATGTTTACATTACCGCTGGTCCCTTATTCATACACATTCTTTATACATCTGTGTCGCTACTTTTATACATCTTTTAACTACTTTAGCTCACCTGGAAACACAGAAACACAGCACATTAGCATTGCGCGGCTACATTCTGCCGATACGTCTGCTGAATGACGCTTTCGCGCTCCTGCATCTCACCCAAGGACCCCTTAGCTGCCCGAAGTGCCTGTATGACTTTTACTCTTTATAACCACAGATAATCCTACCAGAATATTAGTTGCTAGTGCACATACACATATCAGATTAAAAATAAAACAATACATAACATATACATGAGAATGAGAATGGGGGGTGTCCAGTGTCCATCACTATGTCTAACATTACTGTGGGTCCCACACAAAACACCCATTAGTCTATATAGATGTGCCAATATCATCATTATCTCTTGGGATAATGGTTGGAAAACTTGGATCAGGGTTAATTTGTCTTCGTGACTGACACAGTAATCAGACATTAGAGAGATCACTGAGAGCTTTATAGGCTGCGAGATCTTCAGCTATTTGACAGCCAAACCTTTCAGGGAGTGATTTAATTATCAGTTAATTTATGGATTATCTTTGCCATGCATTGATTTATAGGAGTTTAGATGGTTAAATGTAAAAAGCCTATTGAGTTGCACATCTCAAAGATTGCATAAATGACAGCGTCCAAATTTATTATTATTATTTTTTAGTAATGTAAATCGATTAAAATATTTAATCGATTGCATTAATCACTGCATGTGATTATCATAAAGTGGGCATGTCTGTAAAGGGGAGACTCGTGGGTACCCATAGAACCCATTTTCATTCACATATCTTGATGTCAGCGGTCAAGGGACCCCCTTTGAAAATAGCCATGTCAGTTTTCCCTGGCAAAAATTTAGTTCGGAGCGTTATTTAGCCTCCTTCGCAACGAGCTAGTACGACATGGTTGGTAATGGATTCCTTAGGTTTTCTAGTTTCATATGATGCCAGTATCTTCAGCCTGCTACAACCTCGATCGATTGCGTTAAAGAAATTAGTGGCGTTAAAATTAATTTGCGTTAACGTGTTATCACGTTAACTTTGACAGCCCTATTATTATATTATATTACTATTGTTTGTTTGTCTGACCAACACATAAGAAAGGTAGGCTATCCCATGGTATCAATTAACAGCGATATTCAAGTCAAGTCAATTTTATTTGTACAGCCCAAAGTCACAAATCACAAATTTGCCTCAGGGGGCTTTACAATCTTAACAAAAGACGTATCCATGTGTATCTATATTAAATAGATAAAAGCACATTGAATAAGCTGCAACCACCAAATTGTAAATTTTTGTAAGAAAAATGCATTCATTGAGTGATCAATTGTGTATCTTCCCCACATGAGTGTTTTTTCATACAGTAAGCATTGCTATATGGGGATTCTCCCTCTCTGGTGCACAATACTGCTTACAGAAGCAGGGCATGACCCATCGCTTGTTGAGCTATGACAATTACTGATGACTGTGCACTCCCCATCTTCCCTTATGGGCTCACCTCTGTGGAGCCTGCAGACTAGGTGTGTGTGTTTGTCCAGGAGCTCATATATGCAGTACATGCTGCAGTGTGTTGTTCACAAAGCTTCTTCTCGGACACACACAAACAAAGATGACACAGATGAGGGGTCAGCACTTGTGTCTGTGCTTGTTAGGGGGATTTGCCAGCCGAGTTCTTCTACCTCTCCTACCTCTCCGACCTCTCCGCTCCTTTTCCATCCTATAATGCAGAGGTTCTCAAACCTTTTTGGGGCCAGGGACCCCTTGAATGGGAGAAAACTTTCCAAGGACCACGTCATAATCATAAGACCAATTAAGCATAACGCTTACTACCATTTCTACTCTTATGTCATTGGAACTATTTGTATTATAAAACCTTTCAACCTAAATACTTCAGACCGGTTTGATAGTGATAAACAGAAACACATCTCAGTTTTAATCATGTTAATACCATGTTGTTGTGCCCTGATGTTCCAGGTGCCTTGTAATCAGATGTCGCTATAGCTTGGCCGGCTTCATGGCTTCGTTCGCCAGCACTCGATGTAACTGTCGTCATATTTTCTCAATTAAAAGCTGGCCCTCGGTCACTAAAAGATTTTTCAAATCTTAAGAGATGTTGAAAATGTGAGAGACGTCACACATCATGTCATGTTCCTATAGTGTGTGGAGAGCAACGATTTGGCCAAAACAGCCAAAACACCACACACTAACAGATTCCATTCATGAACCATAAGAAAAAAACGGAAATCACACAAAATCTCTTGTGATCAAACGTGACTTGTAAAGTGTGTAAACAGTGAGTGTAAACAGTGATGTTATTTTTTGCTCTACTTTGTACTGAATATTCACAAAGGATGGATGGATGAAGTCATGGAGAGACACGTTAAATAAACACTTGTGTGGTTGCCACAAATTAACAACTTGGTACTCCATTTCTGAGGTCCATCTTACTACTTTATACTTCGAGTTTTGCATTAGCTCATGAATTAACCGCGGACGCCGTAACGGCGGTGGTTGTCCCTCCTTCTTCAGTCTGCTTGGTTCTCAATTAGCTATCGTTCTTTCCCACGCGACTGTGTCATCATCTGTCGTCGGGATTCCCCACACACAACAGGAGATCCGATCGTAAATATTAAACATGTTTAATATTTCCAATTGTAAATCGATGCGGCCAGGATAGAATTCTGAGCCGATTGGGGATGTACTCTTAACATACCTCACACCACAGGAACATCTGGAAAGATAATCTTTAGAACCATCAAAAAATCTAGGTTTTGCTGACGATTGTCGGGAGGTGGGATCGGGCCAAAAATCTGCTTCTAGTGTGTACCCGGCATTAGCTAATTTGGGCTTAGCGTCACTTGACCATATGGACTGACTCAAATATTTCTCCATGCTCACCAGCTTGTAGTTAGCTGGCTAATAAGCCAACCTAAGCATCAGCAGGAACGGTTTGTTGTGCCCTGAGTGAAGTGATTCATGACAGATTGACGTGATGTGTCACAATCATATCAGAGATCTGGATCCGGGTATCGGCATCGTTGCATCCCAATTTTTTTTAATGATACAGCACAATTTTATAATTTATAGCTAATACTTCCCCCTGACAGAGTGCCACGAACCCTTGGAGGTCCCCGAACCCCACTTTGAGAATCACTGCTATAATGAAAAAGAAGCTTGACTTGTTTCTCTCTCTTGAAACTTTATGCAAGCCCTGCCCAACCCTCTTTAGCTCTTTGATGACCGCAGTAAATGAAACCGAAACCCAGAGCGCTGATGAAATATAAGAATCATCAAATCCGATATTTGGTGTAAGCATTTTCTCGCAGCTTTGGGATGCTGGGCATGTGACACATGGTTTATTTGAGTGTTTTGGTGGGGGGAGTGGAGAGGAAGTGGGAAATGGGTCAGCTGTGGTAACCTTATATATTTATTAACCTCTGCTCTCTGTGTGCGCTGAGGAGGCTGGCACACACACACACACACACACACACACACACACACAGTCATGCACTTGTACTTAACGCACCTCCTCACGTCGGCCCGTCCCTCACATCCTGTTGGATTTTACAGTCAGGTGAACCTGAGTGAGACCTTTACGGCTCTTCTGTAAGGATGTAGAAATACTTTGTCCTGAGAGAGGACGCCGTTTGTTCAGATTAAAGTGCGTCTGAACTGTCAGGACGCTGCTGCCTGTTTTTTTTGTTTTTTTTCCTCTCCTCTCTCACCTGTTGTTTTTAGACAAGTTTGTTGCTCACAGCCTGAGGATCTGGACCAATCTGCTCGTGTTTACCATCTCAGGCCTAATTTATGTCAGCTCGCTAGAAGGTGTGCTAGAAGGTGTGTGTGTGTGTGTGTGTGTGCAGAAGTATGTGAGGAGTTTCCACTAGCCACAAGTTGGTGGATTTTGACACAGCTGATAAGAAGTTTGTCAGTCAGTGTGACAGGTAGCCGGACATTCATTGTAGACCTGTGTCACTTTGAAGGCGTCTTCAGACTACGCAACGCTGTGTAGACTCTTCATGTGTGAAATGTCTACACAGGGTTTCCTTATGTGGATTTCAGTGATGAGATGAGGCAGAGCTCTTCTTTAAATTAATTCTGTCCCGTCGAGCTGTTCAATAACCAACCTTAAACTAACTTCAGCTTAATATCTGAGGTTTTCCTCTCACATCGTCTCCTGTTTGTCTCGACCTTCCTCAACTCGTTAAAACTAACTCAAGGTTTTATATTTTCCCAAGATCCGGCTCAGATTATTTACTGCAACGTGAACGTACGATGTGATTTGTCAATTGTCATTAAATATATAGCACCATTGCTTGTTTTCCCTGAAGCCGATATTATATTTGATGAAAATTCTCAAATGTATTTTCATGCTACCAGAAGAGTTCTTTTATTCTGGTGAGGCAGGAAGCCTTCACTGTAAAACCCTGCAGTTGTTCGCTGGACATAAATCAAATTAACTAGTTTGTTTTTGCACAATGTGGTCATGACAGTCACGTAAACTGTCCAGCAGACTGTGTCCAAAATCCAGTTTCCTCTGCTGCTTTTCTGAAAATGTAAAACACACAGTATACTGGACAATACTGGATTTTTTTTTTATGCCAATAACATGGTTGATCAATATTTGTGAGTTTAAAAAACTGATGATAATACTAGAAGTGCACTCGGAGAACGCAAACCTCCGCCGAGGCAGGTTTCATGTACGTTCATGTTGGACTCTGAATGGTCTTGGTCTCGGCTATTGAGAACTAGTCAAGTAGGTCCTAGTCTGATATCTACTGAGCGTTTTGCCTGCATTAACCGAAATGAACTGTTATCCAAACTGTGTCTGCACGGTTACGCAGGAACGCTTTAACTGGTCTCTGTTGCGGTTTAAAGAGACATGCGCTTGTGCCAGATATTAATGAGCTGGGCAAATACTTTTTTAATCCAAGGTTTGGTTGTTCTACTAATGTAACTCAAATCAAGTAACTGCACACTATAGCCTACCACTGGTGGCCGAGTTGGAAAGCAGCCTTTCACAAGCCAGCAGAAATACTTTCACTTTCAAATAACAATGTATTAAAAGGACATTTAGTCATACAACAAAGAATTTAAGGGATTTCAGTTAACATAAACCTGTAGAAACCTGTAATGGTCCTCAAACTTAAATTCTATGCAATGATTAGTCCTAACTCCTTATGGTGCTCTTTATGATATCCATATCTATTGCTGTTATTTACACTGTTAGCGCTGTTTGCACCGTTAGCTACGAGCTGCCAGCTCAGCCGTTGCTATGTTGAGAGCCGTGCGGAGGGAACAGAAATGCTCCCAATCTCTCATTTAGCACCTTTAATCACTATATTAGTATTGGAGAGACGCTATTGCCCATCATGGTTTTGAACTGGACTTGATTTGCTCTGGACTCTGTCTTGGTCTTGACTTGGACTCAATCAAGTTGGTCTTTACTACAGCCCTGCCACATCATGTCATGTAACCCACAAGAGGCGCATTGCACTTCAAAAAGGCTGCAGGCGAGAAACGTTGCCTCAGAACAGAAAAGCCTGCAACCGTTTCTCATCTGACTTCACACGTCTAGCAGATCTATCAGTTGCAGATCTATCAGCCTCAGTGGCTAGTGGACGATAATAACGTGTCTGTGTGAGTGCAAAGACCGCCGAAATGTGACGTCAGCTTTCTGCACTAATAAGTTATTCCAACACTTTAACAAGTAGCTCATCTGTGAACATTTTATTAAATAGATTAAAGCAGACCCACACCTTTAAGAAGCCTTGTGATGTTTCTGATTATTATTATTTCATAAAAAGGACGAAGCAAAAGATATTATCCATTTTTAGCTGAATAGTGTGGGAAGTTGGAACACTGGTGGTGTGTGAGTGTGCGTGTGTGTGTGTATCATCAACAGTTGCAGCTATGAGATGATGGACTATGACTTGATTCCATAGCTAACCTTGATACAGTAGCAGATTTTTGCTCTTTTGCGATAACTAATAATCCTGTTTAGGTGAATGTGTCATGTTTTCTGTCTGTCTAGTTGCTGCTGTGTATTTTGCAAAAGTGCTGCCTAGTTTTCTCCGGCATTTATTTTTGCTTCCGCCGTGTTGTCTTAATGCACGACTTTAATCAAGACAGATTTGTTTAAATAGGAAAAGTAGGAGTTATTAAGTTCTCTTGAGAATAAGTGTTGCATTTGTTGGAGACTATTTCCAGCGGCGGATTAATCCACATGTGGTGCTCTCGTGAGTATTTGTGGCAGCAGGACGGTGTATGTGGGATTGAGTCAGTGTGTGTTCACGGTGATGAAGGAACTTCACACAGAGAGGCTCATTGGTGTGTTTTTAATGAGTACATTCACTGTTGGTTTGAGTCTTTTCTTAGGAAGTGGTGAAAAATATAGAATATCACCAGACTTATACTTAACCAATGCATATTAGGTAAAATGTACCTTAAAGGGAGTTTTGTCAAGTATTTAATACTGTTATCAACATGGGAGTGGGCAAATATGCTTGATTTATGCAAATGTATGTATTAATTAATATAAATCAATTAACAACACAAAACAATACGTAATGAGCTGCTGCTTCTATACACATACGATGCAAAATCGATGAGCGCGCTGTGTCTATTTATTGGTTTAGTTGTTAATTGTCCTTACGGTTTCTGTCGTACTGGTAGATCTCCTTGTATGGGTTGATCTGGACGGAGGATCCCAGCGGGATGGCGGGCAAACGTCCCTCCAGCTCGGTGCTCACCACCAGGTGGTCGTGTTCGTCGATTCCTTTAAACTGCTGCTTGATGCTCAGACGCTCGTTGCCGGGCTGGAAGATCACCTCGGCCTGCCGGGAAAACACCCCGCCTGCATGGACATGTGAGAAAGCAAACATGTGAGAGACTGAACCACGTCCTACAATAACATACGCTGACCGCAAACAAAGGTCTCCAGTCAGACTCGAGCCAAGGACATTGGGATTCATTGTAACCCAACTTTTAAAGGGCGGGTTCATTATTTTATTTTTTAACGCCAACTGCGTCTTCATGAGAGTCAGAACTTTCTATGACTCTCATGAAGATGCATGGCATGGAAAAGTCAGTCTTTAATAAAGTTGGTTGCCTTAAATCCATGGGCTCCAGTGTGCTTTGGACATGGTCTCTGAAGTCTCTCCTGTTACAAGATAGCCCTCTTCTGTGAGCCTGCCTACTACTCCTTGTGAAACGGTTGAAGCCTCCTTTCTGGACGCCACATTAGTTTGGATTCAAAACTCACAAAATAACACAAACAAACTAATCGATCGATGCAGCGGTAGACCAGCAACTTCCATGTTCTGTGAGGTTTAATTACTGTTTTTGTGAATGAAGTCTGGTCTGGTGGCTTTGAAGAGCGATATAACGGTTTCAGTTCCCCGTCAGAAAGGGCTGTCTGTCGGCGAGGTAAAGCGATGAAAATATTCTAAATATATCGTAAACTGATATGGATTTTTTTAGGTGGCTAAAATACATTTTTCTACAGCTCCTGTCCACAGCCACTTTACCTCAGAGTCAGACAGTCCTTTCTGTTGAAACTGAAGCCGTTATATTGCTCTCTTCAAAGTCAACAGAATCCATTCACAAAAACAGTAATTTGACCTCTCAGAACAGAGTACGCATACAACCCCTCTTCAAAAAATCTGAACTAACCCTTTCAGTTATTTCCAAACTTGGCACAACTTTGAGTCAGCTGGTGCTAGCGTTCACATTATTTATAACCTTATTGATTAGCTTCAATTCACTTACTTTGGTAACCTACGTCACTGCTTTTTGCTAACGGCTGAGTGGGCGTTTCCATTTGAACAAAAACGGAAAAGAACGCAGATGGACCCGCCCTTTAAGGCAACACATTTCAACATCTACATACATTATCCAAATCATTGTGAACATAGCAATAAATGCTGATGGCTAAAAATCTGCCATCTAGCACCAGACTGCACTTAACAACAACAACAACAACAACAACAACAACAACAACACGTCCCCTCACCGATCAGACTGAAGCCGTTCTGGTAGCCGGGCTGCTCCAGGGCGAAGGCCCAGCCGATGACTCCACCCAGGGAGGACAGCGGCAGCATGGAAGGTCCCACCTCCTCAAGGATGTTACTGATGGCCACGTAGGCCCGTCCGTCGTTGGCTACCACGTACGAGTGTAAGTCGTTGTTACTGAGCGTCACGGGCGAAGGCGAGTTCCCCACGAACACTCGACCGTTCACCTTTCCATTCATTCTCTGAGGTTTTCCTAGTAAACAACAAAGACTTGATTAGTAGAGAAGAAGTTCAGTAGTTCCAGTTAAGGATGTCAGGTTAGAGACAGTGTTGTCATGACAACAGTCCTGTTAGGAGGAAGTGATAAAAACCTGCACACTAACAAGACACTAAGTCCCGCCTTTTCCTGAGTAAGCTTCTGTTTCACCAGCTTATGTTCCTCAGTCTTTCTTACATGGCTAAAACAGTATCTTCACTAGTTTTAAAACTGAGCCCACTACAACCTAAAAATCACAAGTTGTGTTAAAGAAACTAGTGGCGTTAAAACAAATTTGTGTTAACGCATTAACTTTGACAACCCTAGTAGTTTTGCAAATTGCTTGACGGATACGATCCGTCTTCGCATCTTTCGAGTCACTTCATAAAAATCCAAGAAAACGTGCACCGTTAACAGTTTGGGTAACACCGAACATGCTTCTCACCTTCTGCGACACAGTCCTTCCCGTTCCCATAGTAGCCAGGCCTACAATGGCAGCAGTACCCGTTGCTGTAATCCCGGCAGTCAGCGAAAGCCGAACATTTGTGCCTGTTGTGGGCACACGTCTCCGAATTGTACGCAAATACTGTGAAAACAACCAAAGAAAGAAACCAACCAGGTTCAATAAAAATAAAACTCAAGAACTTTGAAAGAATTACCAAAGAAATAAACAAGTTTAGGCTACACGTTTTACCGTTCACATCAAGATCTTCGTCTACCACGACGATCTGGGGTTGTTGGGGCCGAGAATGGGGTGGCACTGGTTGGACTGGTTCAGGGTTGGTGTACCGTGGCTCGACTGGATCTGGGTCAGGGTACCGCGGCTTGACTGGAGGGTATCTAGGCTCAATGGGTTCAGGGACGGTGTATCTTGGTTGCAAAGGCTCAGAGACGGGGTATCTGGTCTCGGTTCGGTCAGGGTATCTCGGCTCAGATGGGTCTGGGTATCTTGGTTGAACCCTCTCAGGGTCGGTGTATGTTGGTGTGACTGTTTCCAGTTTTTCATAATCTGGTTCTTCAGTGTCTGGTTCGGCGTAATCTGGCGTGATGGTCTCATCTTCCGGGTATCTTCTGGGAGGCTCAGTTGGGAACTCCTGCTTTTCTTCTGGTACCACCTGGGGTTCCTCAGGTCTCCCTGGCAACATGGTTACGGAAGGTGTGGTGGCATCCTCCTCCTCAGGTTCGCTAATGACCATTCCTGGTGTAATGGCGACAAAGAATGGCGAGGAGCCGATCTCGTACACCCAAACTCCATTCTGTCCTGAGTTTGTCTTTCTGGTTGGAGAAAGGAAGGAAGAGTAATCAGTCTCGATGAAAAGACACTTCGTCATCATGTCAAAGTCGTTTTATATTCAAGCATAAATGAGATTCTTACTCCGCGAGTTCCCTGATGGAGGTCTCTTCATCGGTGGTGCTGCGGAAGTACGTCCCCTGTGATCCCCCCCAGAACCAGCCCTCCACGAGGCCTTCATTGAAGCCAGCCTCGAGGAGTTTACTCTCGCCCCCTACTGACGTGGAGAGAAACTGCAGGCCGTTTCGGGGGTACAAGAGGATGGCGCAGGAGGACGACTTCATAGACGCCACAACCAGCTGGAAAGTGTTTCTCTGAAAGTACAAAAGGGAGGTTGTTGAGCAGAAACTCTCAGTTTTAGTCCACTGGGACACATTAATCCTGATTTTCTAGCAGTAGAAGGAAATTGAATCTGGGAGTTCTCATTGGCTGCACATGTTTAAGAAGATTATTGACCATCTGGGAAAATCTGTGTGGAGGACAGTGAGCAGGTAATGGTAGTGTGAAGGAAAGCACTGTAAACTACACGGAGAGGACATGATAGCATGACCACCTGTAGAATATGTAAGTTATAATGAAAAATGAGGCGTACTGAGACGGAAACGTAATGAATGAGTCGCTGCGTCACGGTGTTCCCTCTGCAAAGTCCATTATATTGCACTGTCACTATTATTCCGCCAAAGAAAACAAAAAGGAAACATATGGTACTTTATTATAAATTGTACATAGTTATTTTTCGTGAATATTTGTTTGCAAACTGAGGCACTCAAGACTGACGTTGACGTAATGAAGAGCCTCTGTCATGAAGAGCAAAACAGCAAGTCGGACATTTTTGGAGGATAAAGAGTAAGAGTGCCCTACACTACACTACACAATGACTCATTAGTTTATAAGAACACGTGCAATCTACTACAAAAATAAATCATATATTTATGATACTTTAGGTCTGGGCAATAAAGTGGTGCAAGAATGAGTCTTAAAATCCAGAATTGAGTTAGCATTTTAGCACTTCTGTTTACTTCGTCTGGAAGTCAATGTGTTTTTTTGAATGTGTTTTTAGTTAGACGCCTGAAATAAGGTCTGCGGTTAACACAAGCTGAAGAGATTTTAACATCTTGTTCTACGACATAAAATAAATAAAAGTCAGTAAATATCCCACTCGTGAATTTTGAAGCCTTTATATGTGTTAAAAAAGGCGGTTGCTAACAAGTGGCTAAATGAGACAATCCAAAAAAAACATATAATAGTAAAACACTGACAGGGAACATTTCGCTGCACAATGAATACTTTTACTTTTCATACTTTAAGTACATTTTGCTGATAATACTCACATCATTTTACTGAAGTAAGGCTTTGAATGCAGGACTTCTACTTGTAGTGGAGTATTTTCACAGTGTGGTATTAGTACTTCTTCTACTTAGGATCTGAATACTTCTCTCACAACTGTATACCCATCAGATTCCAGTGCAAAAGTAAAACCACACACTTGAGATATGAAACGAATCATCCTCTGTCGGCTTCTTAAAAACCCCAAATAGCCCCTCACCTTAGTGTTCAGTCCGTCTCCTCGTCCAGACGTCCCCCGGGCGGCCATGTTCTCCCAGGTGACGATGAAGACGGTGGTGGGCTCCACTCCGTCGTCTCTGGGGAAAGCTTGCTGGACGTGCTCCGCGGCTCGACTCAGTACATCCGGGCTGCTGTCCCACCTGAAGTGGACCTTCCCCTGTCCGTCGCTGTCCTCCAGGTCTCCCAGCAGCGCTGCAATCATTTTGAAACTGGTGGGCATCTTTCCCAGGTACTCCTCCTCCGCCAGAGGCTCGACAACAGACACAAATCCATTCGTATTAATCTGGAACAGAAGACAGAAGGTTTATTGTTAATGACGGGTCTAATACAGTTTAAATACAGTGGATCGCATATATGTTTCATATATGTTTGTATGGAAGTTCATTTCCACCACTTGAAAAAAAAAAATAACCACATTTTTTTCTATTAATATCACATAATTATGACTCAGTATCTTTACCTCTGAGAAACCTTCTTTCCTTTTATCAAGAGGTAGGATCTAATTATTATGACGAATCTTGTAAGTGTGATTTTTTTTATTCTCCAACAAAGAGAAACTTCCTCATAAGATCTAATAATTATGGCTTAGTATCTCATTACGAGATTATTTTTTGTTTCCCCATTAGCTTCTGCTGAAGTGGTTACTAGTCTTCCCGAGGTCCATTATTAATAATAAATTAGAGACGTCACACCCGAGTTTACTGCGTTCCAGTACAACAAGACGGAAAACTTGTTTGCTCAAGCCAGGTTAGCCTTTATAAGCAATTGTTATCAATACCAGTTGATAACAAGGTACTACGCCAGTATTCTGCACATACAAACACCGTAACAACATGAGGACGATCGTTGAAGGGATCCAGTATCCCTTTGCTCTCGTCTCCCTTGGAAAGAACCTTTACTACACCGACTGGAGGAGGTAACACACTGTAGCGCCCCGATGGTTTCATCTGGTCACACCATCACTTTCAATCTGGAAAATATACAAGCAGAATTAGTAAACAAAGAAACAAAGTGATTTTCTATTTCCTACACACCTGAAGACTCTAATCAGTAAAATAATAATGTGCAGGCTGAGAGTCTGAGTGGATTTTAAATAAACATTACTGCTGCGCTGTAAACGCTGCTATTTTGAGCTCCGTTGTTTGACTGGAACTGTCACATAAAAGTGTGTTTAACAGTGTTGTTAATCTGACGATCAAACATCCCTGTGTGGTCTCTGCTAAACATTTTTTGTTTCGTGGTTATTTTTCAGGGAGGCGGTGGTCGCTGTGGACCGTCACGCAGAGAAAGAGACAGAAGAGTTTCTGCCACAGAAACGCTCTCGGCTGTACGGCATCACCACGACACCGACACAGTGTCAACAAGGTACAGCTATGTTTCATTTACAAGCTATACATTAGTTAGTCCGGTCAAAGAACAATGAAGGAAAGGAATCAAAGAAATTTAGTCAAGCATTTAACCCTCTGAGACCCACAATAGACCCGTTTTTGTCTTTTTTAGGGGGGTACAGGGGGTCTTTAGGGGGAGATAGCAGGTCAACAGTAGATGTCACATAGAAGAGGTGTACATCATCTGAAAGCTGGGAACATGAAGATTAATTTGTGTGTCAAGTTGTTCTAGACATAAATCAGAAACAAAGAAATAATGAATTAATTCAAATAAATTGTGAGAGTGTAAAAGGGATTAGAACATTATGATAGAAGTATATGATGGTCATTCCCATGCTCTATTATGTCTCATAAGTTGTTGCAGCATTTTTGGGGTTGATACCATTTGTTACCACTGGAGAATTGATAAAAAATTATCAATAATCCCTCCAAAATACCACATTAAGACACCAAGACCTTGAGGAACACCATAGAAAAAGCCATGCTGTGATTTGGTTTCAAAAACTTTTGACATTTTGAGATTTCTGCAGAAATTGCATTTTTTTCAGCGAGCAATTCTGTTCTGGAAACTGCTCAGAAACCCCCTTAATGTCAATCTAGCTACGAAAGCCATCCATCCTCTGAATTCCCTAGGTCTGTAGTTTGTGGTTTTAAAGTTTCATGAGGCTGTGATTATCCTAGAGGTCACCACATGTTGTTTTATACAATGAGGTCAAATTAGGATGAATGAGGGTTTATCTTATCTTAAACAAATCAAGCTAACTCAGTTAAGTTTGTATGAAGAAAAGGACCCAGAGCAGTTTAATGCACTGGGAGTACAGATGCGCTCTGACCGTAGTAATTGATTCCAGATGCATATAGTACGTGAATGGATATAAGCGTGGGAACTCTGGGTGAAGTGACCTCAGGGGGATGCCAGCTGTGGATATGGAGACTCACAGCTGGCTCGGAGCCCTGAACTATACAGCAGGCAGTGATGAGAAACAGCTTCACCGTCCACCTGCTGGTTTCTCAGTTACACTGAATGATAAACTGTTCATCCACTTCCTAAAGCTGCAGCCTCACTAAACATTTCTATTTTACTTGGCAACATGTTTCCTGATCACTTCTCTGTGTTGGATTTTTACAGTCTACGTCAGCAGCGTTTCGATCTGTTAACAAAGACATTTAATGTACAGGACAGCGCTGAAGGGCGTTTTCACTCTTGGAGGCATTCGTTTCAGATGACACTCTCCGGAGTTTGGGAAGCCCAAGAAATGGGCTTAAAACGTTAAAACTCTGGTCTGGGTTTTACTTTCAGCGAGCTCTGAGTTTCCTAGGAGTCACAAGAGTAAAAGGCAAAAGCTCCACGGAGGAAGCTAAACAATATGATTGGTCGAACATTTACATCTTTCATTGTGGAAATTTTGGAAACATTGGAGAAATCTGACTCTGAACTGTAAATCAGAAACCGTGCCAAAGCTTTGACTTTTAATACAATCTTCGCTGATAGTTTTGTTTTTACACTTTTTTTAATGCCTGTGTTGTATTTTTCAGTTCAGGTCTAGTTTTCAATGCCAAAATGTAGCATGTTAACATACGCTCAGCTTCTCAATGAATTATACGGGATGTTGTCAGTTCTTTTTAAAGGATCGCAAAAGTATGTTTTATTGACATGAAGTTTTTCTGACTGAAATTTTTTTGAAATAGATATAAAACCATCAGAAGTATTGTCTTCCTGTTGAATTTGTAATAAAGTGAATAATGGACAAACTAGAGAGATCAATGAAGCTAAATAAGAGCTTTTAAATTTTTTTAATTTTTTTTAATTTTTCAGTCCAGGTCTAGTTTTCAATGCCAAAATTTAAAGTCACTGTTCTAGCTCCATATAGACCATGTAACATGCACTCAGGTAACGTCACAGTAACTGAAAGCAGAAAAAACACATTCTTTATTCTCAAAACAAATCGTTTGCTTTGGAAAACAGTTGCCACGAGTTGTCTTTAACATGCCTGAAGTTTATAAACTTTAGACATCATCATTATTTATATGTTTTAATTTAAGCTCTTGTATCTTATGCAGCTTTCTGACAGAGGATTTAGGCAGATTCAGAGTAGCATCTCCGGTATTACTGATTTCCTAACATCGTTCCTTTCTCTCCCCTGTTAGTCTACAACTACTGCTCCAACAATGCCGGCTGTTCTCACCTGTGTCTGCCGCGGCTCGGCGGGTTCACCTGCCGCTGCCCGGACGCCGATGACGGACGATGTGTAGAGAGGAACCTGTGAGGTCTGCATAGCCACGATAAAACTGCTGCTGTGAGAGAAAAAACAAAACACATTTAACTCAATTTGGTGTTTCTTTTTTACATTTTCTTACTTGAATTGAACATTTCTACAATCATTTCAGAGTTTTATGTGTTTTTGTCCCTTGAAAGCTGTTCAGACCTCACAGTATTTATGATGTCACACTGCAGGTGAGATAATGTTTCTTTCTTCCTGTATATGTGGAATTCAGATATAGTTTGAGCTGTTTGTGCAGCATGTGTTTGTAATCTGATTCCTGGTTGAAGAGTTTCTCTCCAAAATGAGAACAAAGACACTAAATTTAAAATACAGGGATTTTTTAAAGACGGCAGGTAAACTAAAAACACTTTGACCAACCAGATGATAATTATTTGAAAAGGTACCAAATGATGAACTTCACGTTGTGTTTTTATTGTATTTTAAAAGTGAAACTCCTTATTGATTTCTTATAGATGTGGTCTGAAAGATAACTGCGAAAAACAATCCGAGGGGGCCTTAAAATTATATTTTTATTTTAAAAAAGCCTTAAAAAGGTTTCTGAAAATGAAAACTATTGACACTCACCTGAACAAAAACCTTCAGAAGTTACTGAAATTATTCCCGGAAAAGCCATCGTGAGCTTCTGTCAAAAAAAGCAGACAGTATCCCAAACTTAGTCAAATCTGAGTCACATGTAATTCTTGTTGCTGTAACACCATCTATTGGCAAAAGGCCAATTTATCATATCAACTATAAGGGACATAGATTTAACTGCAACAGCTCCATGTGTTCAAGAGTCACAGCAGTTTGGCCATATTCTTGTAGTTGTGGCTTATTTGCCAGTTACAGGACAATGGTACGAAATATCTCAAAACAAAAGCATCATTTTTGGGTTAATCCAAATATATTTTGTAACAGTGAAGGCTGGATGAAATTTGTCGATACTTATGGACTGATTTTAGGAATCCATCCAAGATTTTTTTAACCAAAAGGTAAAGTGGCCATTTGACGACACTTTATTGTCCACCAGATTTTATCACAAATGTAGCCGACATGCTCCGAACAGCCAATAAATAGGACTGAAAACAGATATGAGTTGGTGTAACTTGGTGTACAGATCTGACTGGATGATAAAACCTGATAGACGTTGACCTGCACTCCATTAAAACTGTGCTACTAGTTTTAACATTGAACAGAATTGAATACTAATTTACCGCAATGACTTCTCAATGAATTATACGGGATCTTACTGAGAATTTTTTTTAAGTAGCCAACTATTTAAACATGTATATATAAACCATCAGAGGAGTTTTTTCCAGTTTAATTTGTAATAAAGTGAATAACGGACAAACTGCAGAGATCAATTAAGCTAAATAAAAGCTGATTTTTTTTTTTTTATCTGACTAAATTTAAGCAATTTTTCATTTGTAAAATAAAACTCTACAGATCTGAAATTATTCTATATTTTAACAATCTTTTATGATAAAATTAGATCCCCCCACCCCACAACTGACATGTATGCTCAGTATTTTGAAAGTGGACCAATAATATCACCACTATGATCCTGAGGTGTAAGGGCTAAAAAACTTTTTAAGACTTACAAGATTTATTGTATTGTTTGTGCTACGACTCACATTGTATTTTTTGTATGAACTTGTAAATAGTTACCCGTTATGCAGACGATGTTCTCTTGATGTTTTTAATGGTGCTGATGTTGCCTTAGATCTACCTGATGATGATTACTGTGAAGGTGTAGGCTGTGTCTGGAGACCAAGTTGTATGTACTTCTCATGTAAACATCATTTTTACAAGAAGACTTGAGCAGTGATGATTTAGTTCCAGAAGTCTGTTTATATCTAGAATAAAAAGTAAAGAAACAGCAAAAACTGTGATATTTTTAAAGCGTCCTCAAATATACCTGCCAATATTCAAATTAAATAATTGAAACCAATCAAATTGTTTCTAATTAACAATTTCAAGCATTATGAAAATTACCAAAAGTCTAATTTTAAACTTTGTTTTGAAGATGCTCATTGTAGCACACAGATTTTTTTTAAGCTTTCGTTTTGGTAGCAGTTATACATTTTCAAACATGAAAATTGATTTTAATTTGGATTTCTATCTGACTATTTGTACACAAAAAGAAAATTAAATCTCAGCTGAGCTGTACAGTTAAGGACACATTTATCTGTTGTATTGTTTGATTTAAACAAAAATGGCAATTCAAGCCCCACTGGTACTGGCCAATATGTTTTTTGTTTTTTTTAAAACACGTAACAAACTCATTAAGAATTCCTGAAATTCGGTCATTAAAATAACTGATTGATATGAAGTGAGCAAAACTAGTGTGTTAAACTAAATGTGCTCTCTGGCGGACAAACTCTGTAATGGAGATTGTGTTTCTAAATGACAAATCAAACATATGTATGTATATGTACTGTATCGTTCAGGCTCTAATGGCAACCAAAAATAATATTCTGGATGTTTATCAGTCATCACGGCTATATTATCTCAAGATCCCAAAATGTCTTGGCCTTGATTTGATCAAATTTGGCGATGGGCAAACTGCCTACCAGAACGAAATTCTAGTTTGCACAAGAAACTTTGGGTTACAGTCTTACTCAGGGGGCTGCCCTTTTTGTTTGTACCACACAGTATGTTTTACAGCAGCAGCAGAAAAGTCTGAACTGGAATCACAAGTGTTGTAGTCTCAATTGTAAAAACAATGATTACATGACAGGAACATCACTGGGCTCATTGTGTTGTAGGTGACGTGACGAGCACGTCAGTGTAACGTTGGGAAAATCAACTCAGGTTTTTTTTTGGTGACTAAAACTAATCAGTCCGACAGGGCTGCACAATATGTATGTATGTCTGTACTGACCATCAGCCAAAGAGCCTGTAAAGCCTCAATAAAACCTTTTTAAATATAAGGAACCCGTCTTGTGAGTTCTTTATACTGACTTTTTTACTTTTTCGAAATACTATGACTTTTTTCGGACATTTGTTTTTCAGACATTTCTTTTCCAGACATTTTCCAGACTTTTTTTCGGACATTTTTCAGACTTTTTCCGGATATTTCTCCGGACATTTTTCAGACTTTTTTTCGGGTATTTTTCAAACTTTTTTTTCAGATATTTTACAGATTTTTTTCGGATATTTTTCAGAATTTTTTTCGGATATTTTTCGGACATTTTTCAGACTTTTTTTTCAAATATTTTTCAGAATTTTTTTTCCAGATATTTTTCAGACTATATCCGGACATTTTACAGACATCATACAGGTTTTCAGACACCTTAGATTCAGTTTTTCAGATTTTTTTTTCTCCGGACATTTTACAGACTTTTTTTCGAATATTTTTCAGACTTTTTTTCAGACTTTATTTTACAGTAATTTTTTTCCCAGACTTTTTTTCAGACTTTTTTTTCGGATATTTTTTTTCGGATATTTTACAGACTTTTTAGTCTTTTTTCGAATATTTTTCAGATTCTATATCCGGACATTTTTCAGACTTTTTTTTTTTTGGACATTTTACAGACATCATACAGACTTTCGGACATTTTTCAGATATTTTTCAAACTTTTTTTTCAGACTTTTTTTTTCGGACATTTTACAGATATCATACAGACTTTTTTTCGGATTTTTCAGACACCTTAGATTCAGTTTTCCAGACTTTTTTTCCAGACTTTTTTCCCCAGACTTTTTTTCGGACATTTTCCAGACATTTTTTTCCAGACTTTTTTTCAGTCTTTTGTTCAGACATATTTCAGACTTTTTTTTTCGGACATTTTACAGACTTTTTTCAGATATTTTTCAGATATTTTTCTTAGACTTTTTTTTACAGCCATTTTTTTTTAGACTTTTTTCGGATATTTTTCAGACTTTTTTCGGATATTTCTTCGGACATTTTACAGTCTTTTTTCCAGACATTTGTTTCCCAGATTTTTTTTCAGACTTTCTTTCTGACTTTTTTCGGATATTTTTCAGACTTTTTTCGGATGTTTTTCAGACTTTTTCGGATATTTCTCCGGACATTTTACAGACTTTTTTTCGGATATTTT
Organism: Sebastes fasciatus; assembly: GCF_043250625.1. Taxonomy (NCBI): domain Eukaryota; kingdom Metazoa; phylum Chordata; class Actinopteri; order Perciformes; family Sebastidae; genus Sebastes; species Sebastes fasciatus. The sequence continues at coordinate 25,597,126 of NC_133797.1, forward strand.
TCAGAGTATTTTTCAGACATTTTTTAGACTTTTTTTCCCAGATTTTTTTTCAGACTTTCTTTCTGACATATTTCAGACTTTTTTTTTTTCTGACATATTTCAGACTTTTTTTCGGATATTTTTCAGAAATTTTACAGACTTTTCGGATATTTTTCAGACTTTTTTCGAATATTTCTCTGGACATTTTACATTTTTTTTTTTCAGATATTTTTCTGAGTATTTTTCAGACATTTTTTTAGACTTTTTTCCATAAAATTTTTCCAGACTTTTTTTTCCCAGATTTTTTTTTCAGACTTTTTTTTTTCGGACATATTTCAGACTTTTTTTTCGGATATTTTTCAGACATTTTACAGACTTTTTTTCGGATATTTTTCAGATATTTTACAGACTTTTTTTCGGACATATTTCAGACTTTTTTTTCCCGGATATTTTTCAGACATTTTACAGACTTTTTTTCAGACTTTTTTCAGACTTTTTTCGGATATTTCTCCGGAGACATCCGCCTATTGTTCGATCTGTTTCCATTCAGCAGATTCTCAATCCAATCCTTCCAGTCACGGGCTCACACCAACACGTGACACCCTCAAAAATGTTTGCTTCCCCACCTGATGATGATGATGATGATTACCTGAGCTCCCCTATATGAACCTCCACATTAATGCTCCACCCCGTGTTCAATGCCAGAACTGCATGTATACATTCACCTTATCAAAGATGAAATAAAAAAAACAAAATAACTACATTATGGCTCCAACACAATACTGTTCTTTATGACATACTTTGACTTTTTTATGGCATACTATACTATGACTTTGTATGATATACTATACTATGACTTTTTATGGCATACTATATTATGACTTTTTATGATATACGACAGGCTACTATGACTTTTTATGGCATACTATACTATGAATTTTTATGATATACTGTACTATGACTTTTTATGAAATGCTATACTATGAATTTATGGCATACTATATTATGACTTTTTATGAATTACTATGACTTTTTATGAAATGCTATACTATGACTTTATGGCATACTATATTATGACTTTTTATGACATACTATGACTTTTTATGAAATGCTATACTATGACTTTATGGCATACTATATTATGACTTTTTATGAATTACTACAGGCTACTATGACTTTTTATGACATACTATACTATGACTTTATGGCATACTATATTATGACTTATTATGACATACTATACTATGACTTATTAGGGCATACTATACTATGACTTTTTATGATATACTACAGGCTACTATGACTTTATGACATACTATACTATGACTTTTTATGATATACTATAATATGACTTTTTAAGACATACTATGACTTTTTATGATATACTATAGGCTACTATGACTTTGTTGACATGCTATACTATGAGGACTATACAGCTCTATCTGAATCCTCCAACTCAAACTGTTGAATCTAATTGAATACATTGAAACCAATTCATAAAGTAAGCACTCACAAATAAAGTGTGAAATATCTGTTTGTTGTTTATTCATGAAATCAAATAATATGTTAGTGCACCTACAGATTTCACTTTGTGACATTGAATGAAGTCCTGAAGCGAGTCCAAGTAGACAGGTTGCCATGCATTATTATGAACGGTAATTTGCAGCATATGCGGTTTCATTTCGGAAAACAACAGATCCAGTGTGGTGATTATTATTATGTTGTAAAACCACCTCTCAGTGTGAGTCTGTGTCCTCTCCAATAAGGACACAGTCTGCTGCTGGATCTCTAACACAGAAGCAGCTAAAGTACAGTTCAGTCCTGGAAGCTTCTGTTCCGTCTCTGTTGTGGACCAGGTCGGTTCTTCACCTCCTGGTCCAGGGTCAAGACCAGCGAACCAACACCTGGTCTCCGTCCTCTATGGAGTAAAACTGTAGAGTCTTCAGATCACTGTCAATCTCAAACTCTGTTCCCACTTTCTAGAAAGAAAGGAGGAAAGACAGTCTCAGGAACTGACTCTTTATAACCTTTACATTTTCTGGTTCGGTATATTGAATAGCCACAGACGTCTGGTCAGGAACGAAGCAATACATTGTTTTCTTGAACCCTTGTCACCACCACACCAGTCAACACACTCAATTTGTCGGTTAGCGTATTGTTTTATACAAAAGGAACAGATGTGGAAAACTATAAACCAAGAATATTCAGCCTAAAAATAAATAAACTCTATTAATAAACAGAAATCTCCACAATACACATCCAAGTATAATAATAATAATATTAATTTATATAGCACCTTTCATACAGGGAGTGTAGTTTAAAGTACTTAACAACAAAGTGAAGGAACAAAAGAATAAATAAAAACACTAACAGTAAATACTGTGCGATAAAAACAAGCAATCAAATGAATAAAAAAAGGCAGCAAATAGCAAGAACAGGTATGCTAAGAACAATAGAAAAGTGTCAAAGATAAGAATAAAACAAAGGAAGAGTGGCAGTTAAAGGCAACGCTGAATAAATACGTTTTCAATTAGTAGCAAATTAATTGACGACTTAAGATTTTGCACTTTATATGACTTCTATCAGTAAAGGTCTTCGCACACCAAGTCCGTATTTTCCTGAGCGTTTTTTTAATCTGTCGTCCGATAAAAAACGTTACGCACAGAAGCCTTGCAAAGTCCGATGCGTTCTTTTATTATTCTATTCGTTGCGAAAATTTGGCTCAGGAACTGAACTGAATGATGCTGATTAGTCAAGCACAAACTAAAAGGGCTATTATTATTATTATTATTATTATCATTAACAGTTCCGGGAACTATAGAGCCCCAGAAACAAAACTAGGAATTCAAAAATCCCTTTTGCACATTACTTTTCATTACACATGAATGTGCAGGTCTTACCTTGGGGCTGGTGTAGGTGAGCTTCAGATCTGCTGCAGGAACCTTCAGCAGTCTGTACAGGAGTCCCTTCACCTTCTGAACAACCATGGAGGCTGCAGAACAGACCACACACTGTTTAACTCAACTGGACGTCATTTCATATTTCTGTTTAATACAGAGAAATCCACTCAGTTGATTTCAACAAAGCGTTGTCTTAGCTTAGAGAGGAGAAATACAGTAAAGCTCTCGATTTTAATTTTCTGTTGTTTTACCTGGAAGTTTCTTCTCAATCGGTTTCCGGTCGGCGTCATTGGGAAACACAAACTCAATCTCTGGTGAGGAGAGACGAAGAGATCAGTGGTCAGAAAATGTCCCATTTCCTTTAGTGGTTTTATTCTGGTGTAATATATTAGCCAATCAGAGAGCAGAGAGCAGAAAGAGGCGGGACTAACTTAACAGCTGATTTTTCAGGGCAAACGGCTCCGGCTTCTTCAGCTCGCTTTCCTCTGGAGCTCCGTACTCTGAAACACATGAGGATCTTCATCATTATCTTCATCAATTCAAATCATAAGAGGAGACATCTAAATAATAATAATAATGAACTTTATCTAAAAGGGATTTAACAGTCCAGTTTTAATTTCCTCATAACCACTGAGGGTTGCTGTAGCTCCCTATAGCTCCCTATAGCTCCCTATAGCTCCCTGTAGCTGCCTCTAGATATCAGTACAGTATCGTATTTTACTGACGGCTCCTTTAACCACTTCCACTTGGCCAACTTTACTTTTTTCAGAGGCTGAAGCAGGCTCAGTTTTATAGCTAGAAGGTAATGGGATGAAACTAGAAAACCAGAGGAAAACATTGGTACCAACCCCTGTTACGCTAGCATGTCAGGAAGAACGCTAAATAACATTACGAAATTACGCTCAATTTTGGCGGCAGAAAAACTGACATGGCAATTTTCAAAAGGGTCCCTTGACCTCTGACCTCAAGATATGTGAATGAAAATGGGTTCTATGGGTACCCACAAGTCTCCCCTTTACAGACATGCCCACTTTATGATAACCACATGCAGTTTTAGGGAAAAAAACATTTAGTTTTTTGAATGCAGTATAAACGTGTTATTTTTGCCTATTCTAAAATGGTGTATTTGAATATTTCTACATACTTGGGTCCCTAAACAGTCTTGGAATTACATAAATTGTTTATCACTGTAAAGCTGAGACTCTTTTGGATCCAATGAGCCCAACCGTATTCATGTGTGATGATGTTAGTCCCCATAGTAGCAATTTCATTGTAGTGAGACCATTTTTTCAAACTTGACCTCACTGTATAAAATGACCTGTGGTGACCTCTAGGATAATCACAGCCTCATGAAACTTTACAACCACAAACTAGAGACCTAGAGCATTCAGAGGATGGATGGCTTTCCTAGGTAGATTAACAATAAGGGGGTTTCAGAGCAGTTTCCAGAACAGAAGTGCTCGCCATCCAATCGCCGAAAAATGCAATTCTTGCAGAAATCTCAAAATGTCAAAAGTTTTTGAAACCAAATCACAGCACGGCTTTTTCTATGGTTTTCCTCAAGGTCTTGGTCTATTAATGTGATATTATGGAGGAATTATTGATAATTTTTATCAATTCTGGAGAGGTAAAAAATAGTTCAATTTAGCACCAAATCTGTGTGACCAATGGTATCGACCCAAAAAATTGCTGCAGCAACTTATGAGACAACAGAAAATGGGAATGGACATCATATATTTATATCATAATGTTCTAAGCCCTTATACACTTTTACAATTTGGGGAGTGGAAAAGGTTAAATCATCGGCCAGTACAGCTGGGACTTACTGTCGATGAGACTCAGGTAACGAGGGTGCTGCCAGGTGAACTCGGTGCTGGGCTGACTCCCCCCACCTGCCTTCAGCCACTCCACTCCAAACATCTTGATGTAGTCGAGCTCCGCCCCCCTCCTCTCATCATGGTGGATCTGATGGAAACCATGGCAACGGGTCAGCATGTGCGCGCGCACACACACAACACATACACACACACAAACACACAAACACAGGTTCAGCTCACCTGACAGCTGTTGAGGGTGACCAGTTGTCCCAGTTTTGCGATGATCTGCTGAGTAGCTGTTTTGGGGTTTCCATCACTGCTCACTAGTCGGTTGCCGCGACACGAAAGGTTAACCAAACTGGGAAGCTTCGCCAGTTCATTCACCACACGCCACTGAGAGAGAGAGAGAGAGTTCAACCTCAGACCAGCACTGCTTACTTAATTGCTATCTGGCCCTAAACCAATATAAATTGTCAGAGTATCTCTTTATTGTCAGAGACAGATCCTGACCAAGTACAGACTCAGTGACCACAGTGTAGCCGTGGAGAAAGTCCTTGCTACCAACAGAAAAGAGTCTTGTGTTAATGTCCGGGGAGCTCAGGGACATGCACATTGCCGTCAAAGAGTATAAAAGCAAAGAGGTGAAACTCTGGTGTTTTTTTGACATTGGCAGCTAGATGGCGCTGCGGTAGCGCTGCCGCCATTTTGGACTGAAAACGCCAATAAGTCCATAGACATGGATGTATAAAAAGACATCTGTAAATCAGAGCATCATTTTTTTTTAGGTAAATCAACTTCCCAATACGAACACTTAAATAGCCCTCATTTAAATCATTATGTCCTAAAAGTTGTAAAATGAACTAATAGCTAAATCCAAATATTTTCCTCAGCATAAAGAACGTTCATTTGACATATCCGGTACTGCCAGCTTCCTGCTAGCTGTATGCGGCTGTAATAATGGATATATTGGCTGTAATTCATCACTTTTACTATCTTATATCACATCCATGGGCTGTATGCTGTAAGCCTGTACCGTGGTGGATGTATTAAAGTCTCTGTTCCCAAACAACCGGCTATCGGCCAGTAGCTAGTAGAGTTAGTTGAATGACATAAACAGAATTGAATGTAGTTGTAGGCTATTTACTAACACGCAGTGCACAACCTCTCATACATCCATGGTCTGTGGTCTGTTGGACATCTATTCTGGAGGTCCCAAACTTCCCAGAGTTAGATGACAGTGAAAAGCAACAGATTCTAAGAGGAGAGGGACATGCAGCATGCTGCCCTGCCCAGTCTTTCTCCTCTGCTTTAACTAGCATAGTGATACACTGGCGCTGTAAACAATTAATAATATTTGGGAACATTCAGCAGCTTGGTTTTTGCCAAAATAAGGCCGTACCGTACCCCTTCATCCTCCCCTAACACATACTTATACAGTTTCCAGTCTAACATTTAACAGCTGGATAACTGAATATCTTCTGAGTATGTTGTTTTATGTAGTATGTTGACGGTCATTGTGTTCGTGTCGGAGCAGAAACACACACTGACCTCAGTGATGTTGTTTTGGTCCAGCTTGAGCATCTGCAGTGCTGGGAACATGGCTGTTTGACTTCCTACAGGAGAGATTCAACATTTACACTCAATACGCATCAATATTTGATCAAAACACCGGCTTCTCTTATTTAATATAATGTCATAAAAAACATTCAATGTAAACAATAATAATAATAAACTTTATTTATACCGCACTCTTCAAAGCAAAGTGCTTCACAAGGTGGAACCAGGATTAAAACATATGTCAAACATCTTAAAAACAATAATAATAATAAAACAGATAAGATGTGTTGGAAATGAAACCGTGTGCTAGCATTCATAAAAAGCTTTTTAAACAAAAAGATACATATAAACTAAGGATTTGAATGCCAAGTAATAAGTGGTTAAACGGAGTTGTTAAAAAATGTTATTTGTTTTACCGGGAGGAGCGTCATCAAATCGAATGTCAGACAGTCCGGTATTGGACAAATACAGCTGCTCCAGTCTGCAACAACAAAACAACAATACAGAGTTTATTTCTGGTGTCAAAGTTCATAAAAAATAGAAACATCACTAGGTCAAAAAACAAACTCAACACAAATGACTAAAACGTGCAAATTCAAGTAAGACAAACATGTGAAGCCTGCTCTCATTGGTTTTTACAATTTCATACACATATACATACATATATATATTTATATTAGGGGTGTCAAAGTTAACGTGATAATAAAACATTAACGCAAATTTGTTTTTGCCACTAATTTCTTTAACACATTAACGCTACTTATCATTTTTTGGTTTTACCGGGCTCAGTTTTAAAGCTAGAGTGAAAACTAGCATCATATGAAACTAGAAAACCTGAGGAATCCATTGGTACCAGCCATGTCATACTAGCTCATCGTGAAGGAGGTTAAGTAACGCCCCAAATTCTACACTAAACTTTGGCAAGAAAAAACTGGCATGGCCATTTTCAAAGGGGTCCCTTTGACCTGAAAATGTGTTCAATGGGTACCCACAAGTCTCCCCTTTACAGACATGCCCACTTTATGATAATCACATGCAGTTTTGGGGCAAGTCATAGTCAAGTCAGCACACTGACACACTGACAGCTGTTGTTACCTGTTGGGCTGCAGTTTGCCATGTTATGATTTGAGCATATCGTTCATGCTAAATGCAGTACCTGTGAGGGTTTCTGGACAATATTTGTCATTGTTTTGTATTGTTAATTGATTTCCAATAATAAATATATATATACATTTGTATAAAGCAAGCAGATTTACCAACTCCCATGTTGATAAGAGTATTAAATACTTGTCTAATGATAAAAAAAAGCAATTCAATAATTTAATCGAATGACAGCCTTACTTTACTTTGCACTGTTTATTGCTTTGCACCAAATCACCAAGTCAAATTCCTTGTCTGATTCTTATTCTGAAGAAACTGGAAGCTGAGCATCAAAATGTGTGCAGATCTAAATAGGAACAGGTTCCTGTTTCAGTGTCAAGTGCACAACAATGCAGCCTATAACAAGCTGGAATTAACAGACAAAGTGTTGCTTCAGCAAAGTGGGGACATCGACTAAATGTTTTAAGGTTGAATCATTAAATTCTTCTTCTTTTGGGGTCAAAACTGTTTTTATGTCTGTTATTATAACAGCTGATTACTATCTTTTGAACGGTAGTGTATGTGATATTAAACTGATCAAAGCCTTGTGAAAGTGTGTCGCTGTGTACTGTACCTGGGAAGAGCAGCTAAACTGAGCACACTGTGCTGCACTAAAGGATTACAGCACAGACTGAGACTCTTCAGGGACTGCAGCACTCCTTCAGGCCTTTAAAACAGCAAACACATACAGGAGTTACACTAAGTGAGCACAGACACCTGAATGTCAGATAAATCAGAATGAAGGAACCAAATGACAGCGCTACCTCTGCAGCTCAGTGATGTTGTTTTCATCTACAAGCAGCTCCTCCAGCTGTGGCCACATGGGGGCGCACTCCAGGATCTGGAGAGAAACCAGCAAAGTGATGAATCACACACACAGAACAAATAAGATATACACATGGAAGAATTATTTATTAAACACAAACAGGAAACAAGAGAAGAGCGTTCCCTAAAATGACCACTAGTTTGTGAACGCTTTTATTTTGACAGTTGACAGGAAGAGAAAAAGGAGATTTAAAACTCACTCGTTTACAGTTATACAGTATGTCGCATTTATCAACATCACACTTCTTTAAAGAGAACTTTAAGTGATTCAACTCTCACGTGAATTGTTTGTGTAAGATAAATAATATGAATTGAGAAAATATAAAAATGTATTAATAATATAAAAGATATTTATTCTTTCAAAAAGAGGTTATTGTGATGTGTAGTGGACGGTAAGAAGACAGATAAATAATGAATAAATATTGTAGTACATAAATAAGCAAATACATTCAAATTAATTAAATATGTAAACATAAAAATATAATACATACCTACATATTTTTTTACCCCAAACAAATACATACATAATTAAATACACAGTATTCATAAATACTGGTAATATACATATCTATGCTTTTATACATATATATTATATCAGTGAATAAATAATTATTTATTATCATTTTAATTAAATATTAATTTAATTAATGATGAATTATAATAATGCATTAATAGTTTAATTTCAGTATGTAAATTAATTAAATACAGATATAAAGAAATGCTAACTATCTAAAAATACTGGTACTATAAATATTAGTTTTCATGTACAGGTTCTGTATTTTGATTTAGATTTTTTCAATAGTTTGTATAATTTATATTTTCTATATAGAAACTGCAATTATACATACTGTACACATAATAGAGAATATGTGTAAATACAAATATTTAGGTTTTATATAAATGTTTTATTTACTCTTATTTATTTATAGAATATAAATATTTGTGTATATTAATAATGTATTTAGAAACAAATATTTGAGTACCAATAAAAAAAAACATTCTTTCCAATCTTATCCTCTGAAGGTGGAGATGTAACAGTAACGGGATTTCTAAAGTGACCCTGATGATGATGAACAGGTGAACGCAGACATGTGTACACTGTGTGTGCTGTTCAGTACAGAAAGGTGTACCTGTGGCCAGGTGAGGTCACAGCTGCTGAGGGCGAGGACTCTGAGGCTGCAGAAAGCCTGGCAGTGAGCGGAGAGGTCAGAGGGCAAACGCAGTGTGTTGTTGCTAAAAAATAAAACAAGATAAAGCGTTCAGTGGAAGGAGAGAATCAAACTCACATCCACACACACAGTCAGCGGACTCTGTACCTGAGCTCTAGTTCCTTCAGTTTGTCCAGCTGCTGAGTGATGGCAGCCACGTCCTCCCAGCAGGACAGCAGAGTCCTACTCAGGTCCAACCTCTGCACGTCTGATCACGGCTGTTAAGGACTCACTGAGCACACGGTTATTCACACTGCCAAGAGTCACCAACAATCACAACCTGACAGAGGCAACAGTCTTAAGGCCCTGACACACCAAGCCGACAGTCGGCCGTCGGGACAGTTTGTTTCATGTACGTATCATAACAACGGCTTGTATATCTGCAGTCCTCGGTCTTCCAGTTTCCCTTTTTGAATGACGAATACAGACTACCAGCAACGTCTAAAACATTAATTCATATCAGGAAGCATTTTGTTTGTACAGCCAGATGAGGCCTGATAGGACTGTAAAAAGATACTTGGCGTTGTTTTCCTGATTTCTCCATCATCACCGGGCCCGTTCACTTCACTGTGACTCAGCAACACTGTTGGAAGACTCTCGAAACTGTCAAGACAAAAGAAAAAAGAAAATAAAAAAACAAATAGATCCCTGAGCCCTGACCTATTTAATAATGTTACCTTCTCCTCTCCAGTTACACAGAACTCTATCCACACTGCTAGAATATGATCCATGATTTTTGACCTTATAGTGCAAAAGCTGTGACATAAAGTCTCCAAGTAAAGCCAGGATTTAAATAAGAGCCTCAACTAATGGCCAACAAACCAAATAAAAGCCAGATGGAATAATCTGTACAATAATAGGTCATTTGATAAATTAGGTATAACGTTAAAAGTTTGTAATCAGCTGTTACATTCTCGTGTTTCTTCTTTCCTTTGATAATAACTACTTTAACAGAGATAAAAAAACAACAACTGTATAAATCAGACGCCAAATGTATTATTTACATTTGAAATAGTTTGGGCACCAAAAGAAGAAGAATAAATTATTCAAACTTCCATTTAGTCAATGTCCCCAGTTTTGCATGATAGGGGAGAATACTGACTGTCTATGTTGTATTTTCATTATGTTTTAACTGTAATTTGTCAGCCCATAGTATGTTCAGCTGATATTCCAACACAGCTAACCCAAGACTAACCTTCTATTTCTATTGTGAAGTTAGAAGAAGAGCTTTACTAAAGCAACACGTTGCAGCTGTTAATTCCAGCTTGTTATAGGCTGCATTATTGTGCATGTGACACTGAAACAGGAACCTGTTTAATCCTCCTGTTGTGTTTGTTTCATGTTAATTACTTTTGTGTTCCCGGTCTAAAATGACCACCGTAATTTATGGCCTGTAGACCTCATTGACCTGATCTCATATAACTCATTTAAAAATGTATGGAATATTTTGACTATAACAAATACTCAGAAGAAACATATTGTGCTTTCTAATCACAGAAACATTTGAGTCAAAGTTTAAGAAGGACAACTGTTTTGAAGCCATTTCAAATTTTTAAATAGTTGTTCAACATAACATCTGTTGTGTTGCCAGTCAAACTGACCGGTAGGATTTTATTAGTAAAGAAAGTACATAACCAATGGTTGTCTCTTGGTCTGGATAATATTCTGTGTGTCTATTTATCAAATTATCAAAACATATTAAGTGTGTTCAGATGCACTGTGTGGACAAAGTCATGGAATCTTAAAACAATCAGATTAAATAACTACATTTTTCCGAGAGAAAACTTTGACCGGGACACAACAGGAGGGTTAAATCTACATACATTTTGATGCTGAGTTTCAAATGTGGACCTGTGAAGACCTCTAGCCTGTTTAACTCTTTGGAGAATTTGTTATTAATTCATGCTCTTCCTTTCTCTTTGCCTGCTACGTCTACTGCCCGGCCACCTGCAGCTGCTCAGTACCCTGACTATCTGCAGCTGTCTGAATATATAGAACAGCAGCAGTATGAATCCTCAGATAACCTCCCAGGAGAGATTAAAACAGATCGTGCAAAAACTGTCTGATGAGCATCGTACCTGCGCTCCTCGAAGCCCGCCCACTTGAGTTTCTTGGAGGAGATGGAGATCGTCTCACTCAACACCTCCTCGGAGTCGATCTGGTACAGCTGTTGCACTACGGTCAGGTAGTCCACTCCGAAGCTCACCTTCTCTGGACGGACGAAAGAGCCTCCTTTTGGGTGTCTGAGAGAGTGGAGAGAAAACCATCAGGGACACAACATTTACTTATTTCAGATATTTTCATATCCATATTGTGGATTGAGCAATTGATTCTTTTTCTATTTGTTGAATCTATCAAATGTCAAAAACTAGTTCATCACTTGTCATCAGACTTCTTATTTAGTCTAACAAACATTTAAAAAAAAAACGAATTCTCCTATTCGATAACATTTCTTTAATTTGAATGCACTGAGCATTCAGAAATGTGCATATATTGCGTTTCTGAACTACAATGGAACTTGTGTGAGAGGATAATAACTTGCCAAATTTCAGCTTGTAGTTTCATGTGGCATTAAAATGACAGTAACAACTCTGAATTACCTGCATGTGAAGTACTGGACTCCCTCGTGGCTGCCGTCGTGTTTGCCTCTCTCAGGGTTATCCCACTCAACGCCGAGCCACAGCCCTGAACACACAAAACACACACAGTTATAGAACATTATAATAATTATATTCCACTATTTCTCAATAGCTGGTAATTAATTTAACACATTTCTAGGAAAAGAATACAAAGTTAATTGATCTACTTTATTTCCATGTCTGCTGGTAAATAATTAGCAAATAACTTCTTTAAAATGTCTCGATAAACTCCCTGAATCATGACATTAATGACATCAGCTACCAGCTTACATTTGTGTAGACAATAAGTCACAATGGTGAGATTTGTGTCTGATCAGAAGTGTCTTCTTTTAGTTTTGGTTTTCCACCTCCGATGAAGAGCAGCGCACAGCTGCTTCTCAAGCCTAATGGACCTATTTTAACCACTATATGCTATTTTAGTATCGGATTATTAAATAATGTTTATAATAAGGTCATTTTTTTTTATCAATTTTGAGGTAAATATTGGGGTAATTTGGCAGTAATTCCAAAGAAATGTCAAATAGGTTACTTGCTAATTATTACCTAATTACCATGAAATTTGCAGACCTGTAAAATGAAGCGTTACTAAATATAGTCATGCATTAAGATTACATGATATATTCCATAATTCTACTGTCTGGTACCACTGACTCAGTGTTTACAATTTGAAAGTGTTCTACCTAGATTTCAGAAGTGGCAGACAAAAAACATGAGTGGCTGGTAGAAATGTTCAGTGACCTGCCACAGTGACAGGTGAGGAAAAAGGTTAATTTCAGACCCTGCTGCCTTCCATAGGCCTAGTTCTTGCAGTGTATGTGAATGACATCATCAGCTGACAGGAAGTAAACGTGGACCCAAGCTGTTGCCTAGCAATGCAAGTCCATTGAAATGTGCTAAAAACGGAGTGTTTCAGACAGAGGGTGAATACAGGGTAACTTCAGCCAGACAGTTAGGAGGAAAATAAATGTTTTTGATACACGACAGCATGTAAACATGTTCTAGTGGAAACACAATATACAAGTATGAACCTGAAAATGGGCATAACATGTAACCTTTAAAGGACCCATATCGTGCTCATTTTCAGGTTCATACTTGTATTTTGTGTTTCTACTAGAACATGTTAACACGCTGTAATGTAAAAAAAAAAAAACTTTATTTTCCTCATACTGTCTGTCTGAATATACCTGTATTTAACCTCTGTCTGAAACGCACCGTTTTGACGGAATTGCAACGGAATTGCGTTGCTAGGCAACAGTTTGGGTCCATGTGTACTTCCTGTCAGCTGATGACATTCACATACACTGCAACCAGGAAATAAACTGGGAGACATTTAGAATGTTTACGTTTAAAATTATGTCAAGGGTCTAAATATTGTATATTTGTGACATCACAAATGGGCAGAAATCCTGACAGCTTGTTTCAAATGCAGAGTTTCTGAATACGGGCTGTGTGTATTTCCCTGTGGACTGAGTGTTTAGATACTTTCACTGTATTTATATAGGACTTAAGCCTGCTTTATAATAAATAATAAAATCTCACTTTTTTATAATATGTAACCTTTAAGGCTTTTACTTGATGCTTCTGTAGACTTCTACTTGTAACTGAGTGGCCTCCTTCTTCTTCCACCTCTGTCTCTGGATGAGTGAGGGAGAAACGTATCATCTGACACCTCCAGGATGTGAACCTACCTGCTGTCGGTGGCACCGGGCCCACATACCGCACCGTGGCCCGCTCCTCGTCGCAGAAGACCCGCCTGCCCACCGCGTCCTCCGGCTCCGTCTGGTCATCTCCTCCCATCGAAGCTCCGTCTCCTCCCATCACAACACGTCGTTAGTTAGTCGATAACGTTAACTGTACTCTACAATTTATACCCCAAATGTGAAAAACAGTCCTAAATGTACAACTGACAAAGAAAGATATAAAGATAAAGCCACCTGTGATGTTTTAAAGTGGAGCTTTTGAGGTGTTGTTTAGCCTCTGAACTGATGAAGCTTCACGCTGCGGTTACAACCCAAAACATTGGACGTCTCACCGGAAGGGACAGATTTCAAAGCTGCACAAGTGCTCACAAAACTCCTGACGTCTCTGGCTCACCGGAAAGGACAGATTTCAAAGTTGCACAAGTTTTTAAATTTTTTTATTTGTTAGATTAGAAAGATTTACAAATTTAGTGGAAAACCAATAATGCAAATCATATCAGAAAGCATTAGCAAAAAATACATTCATAAAATAAATGGTCTGTAGTTTCAATGTGTTCATCACAGAACGAGCAGTCATTGTGATCAAAACCGAAACGGTTTCTTAAGAATTCAGTGGAGGGGAGTTCTCTCAACACATTTGTCGTCTTTGGCTCACCGGAAATGACAGATTTCAAAGTTGCACAAGTTCTCACAAAACATTTAAAAAATAAAACTAATGATAAAAACGTAGAGTAAAAAAAAAACATACACGTATTTTGTTTTTACGTACTGTCTAATCCCTGACGTGTTCAGTTCGTTGGTGTCAAATCAAACGTTTATCGATGCAAACTAAACGGAACCATTGTACCGCTGTGAACGTGTTCCTTTAGGGAGATCATTCACAGTAGGACGGGTCGTGTGCTGGTAAGTAAAACGTGTGTGTGTAATAACTCCCGTGTTATTGGTAAAGTGGTAGAAAGTCGTGTAATCGCTGCAGTTTAACCTGATAAATTACTTGTTTTAACATATAGAACAAACCGGAAGTCAGTCTTGGAGTGACGCCGGAATCATTTGGGAGTAACAATGAAGACGACAGACCAGAAGAGGTTTGTTTACACATGTTTGTCCTGATGTTTATTTCCTAAATTAACGTGTCTGAAGATAAACAAGTCATTTTCCTGACTCCAGATTAATTTGTAACTGAGACTAAACATCAGTCTGGAAGATGGCTATTTTTAAATTTTAAATTAAAGTGTAAATGTATATCCATCCTCTGTTTATAGGCAAGGCAGCTTTATGTGTAGAGCACATTTCAGCAACAGGGCAATTCAAAGTGCTTTACATAAACATTCAAGAACATTGCGACAAAGTGCAAAAGAACATTAAGACATAATTAAAACAGTTATAAAAACATTAAAGATTAGAAAATAAAAACAAGCTAAAAATAAAAGCTATAGGATATAAGCTAAAATAGAGTATAAAACACAAGAGTAAAAGCTCTAGTGCAGTATAAGATCATTATCTGGTTTAATAAAAGGCAGCAGCAAACAGGAGAGTTTTAAGCTTTGATTTAAGAGAACTTAGAGTTGGAGTTGGTCCTGCAGGTTTCTGGGAGCTTGTTCCAGATAATAAAATGTACCCTTCAGTCTAAAGCTAATCACAGCTTGACAATTAAAGAGGGAACTCTACAGCATTGTTGCACAGTTTCATTTATTAATTATGCTGAACTATAACACTGGTGATCTCAGGACTGTGGTGTTCTGAGAGGTAAACACATGTTTATACCAGGAGACCACTGTAGTGGTGGAATGTACTACTGAAGTACAAATTTCAGCTACTTGCACTTTACTTGAGTATTTCCATTTTATACTTTATACTTCTACTCTTCTACATTTATCTGACAGCTTTAGTTACTTAAAACATTTAAGAGTTTTACAGGCAAAACATTTAAAGATTTTAAAATATGATTTGTTACCCCAACAGTTTACAAGTACAGCTGAAACGATTAATCAATTAATCAATTAGTCGATTGTCAGAAAACTAACTGGAAACTATTTTGATGGTTTAAGTCATTTATCATGTAAAAACATTTCCTGGTTCCAGCTTCCCGAATGTGAAGATTTGCTGTTTTTCCTTTTAATAATGTTAATGTATTAGTAATAATGTTGAGGTTAGGACTGTTGGTTGGACTAAATGAACATGGTGAAGGTGTCACTTTGGGCTCTGAGTCATTGTGACGGCATTTCTCACTATTTTCACTATTTTTTTACAAACCAACCAAACAATCAATCAATTAATGGAGAAAATAATCAGCAGATTAATCCATAATGAAAATAATCATTAGTTAATAGTTCAAAATGAGAAACAGTAAAATCCTGCTTTTACATGAATGCTTCTGTAATAATAATCTAATGATAGAATATATAATAGAACAGTCACAGGGGACATTTCTCTACTTTTAATACTTTAAGTACATTTTCCTGGTTTCACTTAACATACTTTTACTTAAACAAATTATTTAACAGTTTAATTCACTTGTACAAATGTGTAGAACAATCAACTACAGTAACATCATTGATAGAAACAAAAGTTAAGATAGTAACACATTGTTTTCATACACACTACAAATCTAAACATGAACCAAGTTTAAAACATCAGATTCTGTGACCTGACAACGAATATCTGCCGTATTACTGCTGAAAAGTTCCTACCTTTAATGACAAACTGTATTCTCAGAGCTGATCCTTTAGTAACGAGTGTCACCCTCTTTAGTTTAGCAGCTATATAAATATGATAAGTGGATCCTGGCACCTCAGAGCAGCTGTTCTGTCATGTTTTCTGGGTGCTGTACCTTCTTCACTTCAGTGTTTCTGTCTTCAGTGAAGAGGCGTCGCCGGAACAACCAGCAGCTGACTACGTGGTGGGTCAGGTGTCAGGAAGTTTGTTCAAGAAGAAGTCCAAAGCCTCCGGATCACTGTCGGCTTTATTCAGCAACGTTGCACCGGCTGCACCGCTCCTGTTTCAGCCTGCACCCAAGGTAACTCAAATATATAGTTTCATTTGAAAAAAGTCTCACTAATTTCCTGAATCAGTTGCTCACTGTAGTTTTAATCAAACAAACATAGAGGAGGAAGTAGTGCATTTGTTGGGGACTATTTTCAGCGGTGTATTAATCCACATGTGGTGCTCTAGTGAGTGTTAGTGGCAGCAGGACGGAGTATGTGGGATTGAGTTAGTAGATACATTCACTGTTGGTTTGAGTCTGAACATGAAGAAAAGTATAACATATCTCCAGACTGACCTTTAACGTGTCCCATGTGGTTGTTTGTGTTCTGTGTTTTATGGCAGCCTGTTCAGAAGAGCACAGAAGTAAAGGAGGAGCAGAAGGAAACTCCAGGGGTCAAAGGTCAACCCGGCAAGAAAAAGCAGAAGCCACTTAAGGAGAAATCAGAAGCCGACCAGCAGGTGGAAAACAGGTGAGGAGAAACTGACATCAGTCCATCGATCGATTCATTAATCCATAGAGCTGTCTTCTTCTTTCTTGCCTCTTATCTGCTTTCTCCTGTTTTTGCTCGTTCTCCTATTTTTCTTCTTTGCATTTGTATATAATACGATCATTATTGTGACTCTAAATTGCCCGTAGGTGTGAATGTGAGTGTGAATGGTTGTCTGTCTCTATCTGTCAGCCCTGTGATAGTCTGGCGACCAGTCCAGGGTGTACCCCGCCTTCGCCCAATGTCAGCTGGGATCGGCTCCAGCCCCCCCCACAACCCCGAACGGGATAGGCGATTACAGATAATTGATGGATGGACGGACTATCATCATTGTTTTGTCATCTAAATTAGTCTAGTAAAAAATGACAAAACCTTCTCCACTTCTTGGATTTGTTTCTCCTCCGTGAATCTGTAACATCCGTCCCTCTCATCCCTCTTCATCCTCTTCCTCCGTTGGTTTCAGGGAAATCAGTTTACAGAACGCAGACGAGGACGAGCGAGGGCCTGAGGCGCCCGCCAAGAAGTCGAAGAAGAGGAAAGCGCCGGAGCCGAGCGGAGAGAACGATGCGGAGAAGTGGGTGATGAAGAGGCAGAGGCTGAAGGCCAGTAAAGAGGAGGAGGTGACAAAGGGGAAGAGGACGGTGTTCGTAGGCAACCTGCCCATCGGCTGCACCAGAAAGGTACAGAGAGGACAGAAGAATTAGAAGCTTGTTTTTCATTACAAAATGTTGTTTTAGCCCCGTTTCAACCGCAGGAACTTTCCCCCGGAACTGTGTCCTTAAATTGATGTAATGTCAAACTCAGTTTTCACCAGACAGCAGATATGTTCAGAGACCAAATATTTGGCCTCCACAGCTTCACTTCTGTTTTTAGAACTTTAAACCTGTTTTTTTATTGTTTATTCCTGGATTGTTCGGTAATATGTTGGAGAGAGGACGAACCTGATGGTTTGTTTACTTTTGTTTTTCAGACCCTGCAGAGCCTCTTCAGGGATAAAGGATCCATCGAGTCCATCCGGTTTCGCTCTGTGGTAAAAATACAACAACACACAAATAATGCAAACAGTTTGGTATTAAACATGCGAGCGCTAGTCAGTCATAATACTCCTCCCTGACATGCTGTTCTCAGGACTAATCATCATTTCATTCAATAATGATTATCAAAGAGGGAAAAAGAAGAAGCTGTCTGAACTAGCTATCTTGCTGAATGGAAGGTATACATTGAAGGTGTATAGGTGGTATTAACATTAAATAGCATTGCAAATGTCCCTACTGTGGGACTAATAAAGGATTATCACATCATATCTTAACATGATTCAAATTGAAATGCATTTCTGCTTATCACTATGAAACAGGTCTGAGGTATTTGAGTTGAAATGTTTTAGAATACAAACAATGACATCTAAGAGAACAAATGGTAGTAAGCTTATGTTTAATTGGTTTTACGATTATGAGGGGGTCCTTGGAAAATCTTCTCCCCTGTAAGGAGTCCCTGGCCCCAAAAAGGTTGAGAACCCCTGCATTAAAGAAACTGTAACTTCTCCTCACCATCTGTTTTGTTTGTTCCCTGCAGGTCAGAGAGGATCCCCTCATGTCCCGTAAAGTAGCAGTTATTCAGTAAGTTCCTGCCTGTAGAGTTGAGAGTTGATGAACTACCAAACCAACCTCCTCAATTGTTAAACTCTGTGTGTCGTCCTCATTTTTTCACTTCACAGACGCAAACTTCATCCCAAAAAGCAAAGCATGAACGCCTACGTGGTGTTTAAAGACGAGGGCGCGGTCGCCAAAGCGTTAGAGAGGTCAGACATCGAATCATTCCCACAAACGGAGTCGCTCTGTTCATTTCACTGTCAACAAGCTTTTCTTCTGTTTGTCTCTGCTGACAGGAACGGCATGGAGATCGAGAAAGACTTTCACATCCGAGTGGACAGAGTGAAGGACGACTCATCAGTGAGTCTCCACATCACAGTTCACCTGATGAATTTTTAATCCGTTATTAGTTTTAGTAATATTGGAACATAATTTGGTGACATTGTTATTGTCTTGCAGCACGATCACAAGCGCTCCATATTTGTGGGGAATCTTCCGTTCGGTGAGCCTCTCTGCAGTTTTAACCTTGACGAGTGTTGATGTTAGACATCTTGTGTTGACTTTAACCTGCTCTCTGTGTGTGTGTTTAGTGATGAATGAACTGGCTTTTCGGCGGCACTTTGAGGAGTGTGGGACAGTGGAGGCTGTACGAGTGGTACGAGACCAGAACTCTGGACTGGGGAAAGGATTTGGCTATGTCCTGTTTGAGGTACGACGACTCACATGACTTCCTCTTTCAGTTTGTGTTCTCTCGAGGTTATTGTTGTTATTTATATACCAGGTTTTACAGTATGTGAGGGTCTGTGGTATTGAACCCGTTTGTCTTCCTGTTGCAGAGCGCCGACTCGGTGCAGCTGGCGTTGGAACTAGACGGCACCCAACTGGAAGGCAGGTCCATCCGGGTGAAGAGGTCGGAGAAGCAGAAGAATAAAACTGATGACAAAGGAACCACAAGGAGGACCGGCAAGGGCCCCATGAAGGGCCCCATGAAGGGCCCCATGAAGGGCCCCATGAAGGGCCCCATGAAGGGCCCCGGGCAGGAGAGAGGAGGCGGTGGGGGAGGTTTCAAGCCTCAAAAGAAATTCTCTGGAAACCAGCAGAAGTCGACTAAAAGCTCCACCTCCTTCAAAGGCGAGATGGTGGATCCAATCAAAAAGAATAAAAAGAAAGTACAGAAGAAGAAACCAAGGTCCAAAAAGACTGTTCATATCTGATCTGCATCTTACAGAAATAAAAGTGTGTGAGGACTCTTTCTGATCGAACCCATCACTGATGCAGCTTTTGCTGATCTAATCCCAGCAGCAGGTTCACCGAGTTATCTGGAAAAGGAACAACAGGCCTGTTTACATCAGTCACTGAGTTTCACTCAGGAAACTTAACCCCTTGTGCATCCCTTTAAAAAGTTGATCTGATGTCCTCAGAGAACCAAAATGTCAGCATCAAAAAAAATATATATATTATTTTCCACATTCATCGACTTAAATCTTTTAACCAACACCAGTGCTGATCATAACTACCAAATATTCATTCATTTTCAGAATTTGAACCCTTTAAATGCAAGTTTACAAAAAGCCATTGTTGTTTTTTATGAAAAAATAAGAATTATTTTCTGTCTATTAAATTTGAGGCATCAGATTAAGACAAAAAAGAAGGAAAAACTCCCACTTGTTACTTTGGAAAACAAAAATGTCTCCTTCCTAAAACTGCTATAAAAATACTATATTTTAATATTTTCCATTTGCAGAAAGTTCATATTTTCAAGTCCTGATCATAACTACCAAGTATTCATTCATTTTCAGATTTAACCCATTAAATGCCTCTTTTTTTTTTTACATCATGCCATAATATAGAAATTAGGGCTGTCGAAGCTAACGCAATGACGCGTTAATGCAAATTAATTTTAACGCCACTAATTTCTTTAACACAAACAATCTTTCGGAGGTTGTAGCGAGCTCAGTTTTAAATAGTTTGTCGGGAAGTACGTTAAATAATGCTCCAAACTTGGCGAGGAAAAACCTCAAGCAATGTGAATGAAAATGGGTTCTATGGGTACCCACGAGTCTCCCCTTTACAGACATGCCCACTTTATGATAATCACATGCAGTCTGAGTCAAGTCATAGTCAAGTCAGCACACTGACACACTGACAGCTGTTGTTGTCTGTTGGGCTGCAGTTTGTCATGTTATGTTTTGAGCATGTTTTTTATTTTTGCTAAATGCAGTACCTGTGAGGGTTTCTGATCAATATTTGTCATTGTTTTGTTTTGTGTGATTTCCAATAATAAACATATACTGTACATACATTGATTTTGATGCATTATTTTTTGTGCAGTATTAGATTGAAGAATGTCACCTGTTAACTTATGGTCCATGCAAAATGTCCCATTATTATTTTTTTACTACTAGTATTACCTTATTTTGCTCTAGAATTAAAGCAAAAATAGCCTACAAGATCACTTTGAACAACAAAGCCATGAGAGCCACTTGCTCTCAGCTCACATGGTCATGCAATCACATACACTTGCATGTAGGCACACATGTACATCCCTACGAAGATAATACACACACACGCACACTCTCTCCAAAGCTCAATAGCCTACGCTGTAACTCATACGCAGAAATGTACTGCACCAAGGAGATACTGTATATTATATTCTATTGAGTTTGAAGGCCTGTGCATGCACATGCATGTGGTTGGTTTCAATGGGGACATTTCTGTCCTTAAGGGTCTGAGTGTCTGTATTTTAGCTACACAGTTTTTTATAATCTTATTACAGGAGCTGAGATTGAACTTCCAAAATAATAAGAAAAAAAAACTCAACTTTGCCAAAATTTGTGCAATGTG
Organism: Sebastes fasciatus; assembly: GCF_043250625.1. Taxonomy (NCBI): domain Eukaryota; kingdom Metazoa; phylum Chordata; class Actinopteri; order Perciformes; family Sebastidae; genus Sebastes; species Sebastes fasciatus. The sequence goes on from NC_133797.1 coordinate 25,618,797, forward strand.
CATTAACACAGCCAAAATGATAGAATAATTTAAAATCAAAAAGCCCAAAAGGTCCCTAGTGATGCACGAGGGTTAACTTATCAGTAGTGATGTGTTGGAGCTTTTCATCATCTGTAAAACACACAAAGAAACACTTAAAGCCAACAGAACCAAATGGATCAGATCAGAACTGTGATGAGTTCAAACTCTCTGTCCAATTCACTTTCTAACATACAAATAAAACCACATTTACTTGTTGCTGATACATGTTGTATTTGTTGGAGGTCTTTCAGGGACGACAATGGAAATAAGTCTTATAGTGTTATCATTGACATGTTACAGATAAATGTGTGTGTGTGACGTCTCTTCTGTTAAAGTAAAGCTGAGAAACTTTGAAAGTTTAAACACACATAATGAAGGTAATTGGCCACACCTTTTAACATTCCTTACTCCTCCTACCTGTTAATTATAGCTTCTTTGCTCCACATTAGCCAGAGATAACCTGGTATTTCCTCATACTAGCTGCAGTTAGAGGTAGAGCAACACTACAGACCAGAGCTTCAACCTCACACACCAGGACTGAGCGTGAAGTTTGTCAAATTGGCAAGTCTCTGCTTCTCTCTAAAAGAAAATTCAAACTGAGTTCATCAGGTGTTTCTCAACAACACAGCAGAGTCTCTGCCAAACACTGGTGAGTACAGCTGATAATATTTACACTTTGAACAACCAGAATTAACACAAAACTTCAGCTCTACTCAGGCAGGAAGTTCCACTCTTTTCATGTCATACTGAACTATGACTGTTTGTCTTCAGGTCCTCTAAACAGTAGCCCACTTTAACAGCTTTAAACAGTCTCTCTGTGTCAGTTCTCAGGACTTAAGTAACTTTTAACTGAGTCTTGGTGGTTTGGAGTTTAGTTTCACTCCTACTTTCCTGCTATTATTACTGTTTACTGATCTCTTCCTACATAATGCTTCCTCTATTTCCTCTAGCTGTTTCATATTAAAAGCTTTCCACCAGAGAACCAGCAGGAGGCTTTTAATGTGAAGCAGCTATAGAGGAAATACAATGTGTTTGTCATCAAGTAAGCAGAGCTTTGTTAGCAGTGTTATTCTTCAATACAATTTGGTCTACACAACATGTTATGGATATATTAGGTGCCATTTTGCCAGAGTAGCAAGCTTGAGCTTGTCAACACGGCTTAAATGGTTTTGGTTGCTCGCGGCTCATTGCAAGTCAAAACACAGGATATATAATTCAAAATTACTTTACCTAATATCATGTGGTATATTTAAAAGAACAGTAATCACATTTATTTATTTTCTTTCACTATGTGTGTAGACATGGCTGCTGCAAACTATCTGCGATCTGAAGATCAGTTTCTGTGCTCCATCTGTCTGGATGTGTTCACTGATCCAGTCTGCACATCATGTGGACACAACTTCTGCAAAAACTGCATCAATGAACACTGGAATACTAGTGACAGGTGCCTGTGTCCGATGTGTAAAAAGGTTTTCAACACAAGACCTGAGCTGCACGTTAACACTTTCATCTCTGAGATGGTTGTTCAGTTCAGACAGTCAGCTCAACATAAAACCAGCAGCAGCAGCTCAGAGCAACAAGTGTCCAAACCAGGAGAAGTTCCCTGTGACGTCTGCACTTGAACCAAACTGAAGGCCCTGAAGTCCTGCCTGGTGTGTCTGGCCTCCTACTGTGAGACTCACCTGGAGCCTCATCTGACAATGTCAGGCCTGAAAAGACATCAGCTGATCGACCCTGTGGAGAACCTGGAAGGCAGGATGTGTACGAAGCACGATAAACCTCTGGAGCTGTTCTGTAAGACTGACCAGACATGTGTCTGCATACTCTGCCTCGTTTTAGACCACAAGACACATGAGTTTGTTCCTCTGAAAGAAGAATATGAAGGAAAGAAGGCCGAGCTGGGGAAGACAGAGGCTGAAATCCAGCAGATGATCCAGAAGAGACGACTGAAGATTCAGGAGATCAAACACTCAGTTGACCTCAGTGAGGAAGATGCAGACAGAGAGATAGCAGAAGGTGTTCAGGTCTTCACTGCTCTGAAGGAGTCTGTTGAGAGAGGCCAGGCCAATCTCATCAACACGATCAAAGAGAAGCAGAAAACAACAGAAAAACAGGCCGAAGCTTTCATCAAAGAGCTGGAACAGGAAATCTCTGAGCTGACGAAGAGAAGGACTGAAGTGGAGCAGCTCAAACGCTCTGAAGACCATCTCCATCTTCTCCAGAGTGTCCAGTCCCTGAAAGCTGCTCCACCCACCAAGGACTGGACAGAGGTCAGCGTCCGTCCATCATATGAGGGGACTGTGGTGAGAGCTGTGGCTCAGCTGGAGGAGACACTCAGTAAAGAGATGAAGAAGCTGGTCGCTGAGCCAGAGCTGAAGAGGATCCAGCAGTATGCAGTGGATGTGACAGTTGATCCTTATACAGCTTATCCTGAACTCATCCTGTCTGATGACGGGAAACAAGTACGTCTTGGTAAGGTAAAAAAGAATCGCCCAAACAACCCAGAGAGATTTAATGATTGTGTTTGTGTTTTAGGAAAGCAGAGTTTCTCTTCAGGCAGATTTTACTTTGAGGTTAAAGTTAAAGGAAAGACTGAATGGGACTTAGGAGTGGCCAGAGAGTCGATCAACAGGAAGGGAGACACCCCACTGAGCCCTGAGGATGGTAACTGGACTATATGGTTGAGAAATGGATATAAGTATGAAGCTCTTGATGACCGTTCAGTTCTTCTCTCTCTGAAGTCTCGGCCTCAGAAGGTGGGGGTGTTTGTGGATTATGAGGAGGGTCTGGTCTCCTTTTATGATGTAGGTGCTGCAGCTCTTATCTACTCCTTTACTGGCTGCTGCTTCACTGAGAAACTCCTCCCATTCTTCAGTCCTGGTGTTAATGAAGGTGGTAAAAACTCTACCCCTCTGATCATCTCTCCTGTTGGAGTAAACTAATAACTTATCTTATTTCATGTATTGATTTTTTTTTCATTCAAGGGAACATGTACACATTAATGACAACACGTCAGAGTTTACATCTTATTTTCTACATAGCCAAAACATTGATTTGATGCATTCATGTCTTCAACCCTGCATCATGACCCTCGTTATGTGGAGAATATCTATTTAAAACCCTTTTAAACCTTGTTAGCCGAGTGGTTTCAGCATATACAATATTGTATAACAGCCATGTCCCGGGTTTGATTCCGGCCTTGGTACCTCTCCGCCCCCCATTTTAACATGATTACATCCTATTTTAGCGTATAATTATTAAATATAAATGTTTATTAAATAAATGTTTATAATAGTCATTTTCGATAAATTGAGGTAAATATTGGGGTAATTTGACAGTAATTCCAAAGAAATTTCAAATAGGTTACTTGCTAATTATCACATAATTACCATGTAATTTGCAGACCTGTAAAATGAAATGCTACCAAAACAAAGTTAAGGTAAGTAAGGCCTATTAGATCCCTATAGTGTCTACAGAATACAGTATGTCATATATTTATAGTGGGCATAAAACGTTAATGGTGAAAGTTAATTAAGAGAATAAATGCTAATAGAATTTTCTATTTTGTGTGAAATGTGGTATAATTAATTACTGGTCACTTTTTAATTGTTTTGTGAATACTGGTAAGATGGCTATTGAATCAAAGAAATCTGTAAATATGTGATTGTTAAATAAAAACTGTAAATAAACTAGTTGTTGAACACAAAGCCTGAGTAAGCAGTGACTTGAGCACCAAACACTAAACAGAAAAGCCTGGTTTACACATAAACTGTATTTCATGAGAAATACATTGTGTTTCCTGTAATCCACGTTTTTTTTATCCTACAGTGATGGAGAGCATAATGATGAACGTAAATAATGTCTTCAGAATATTTTCCACCTGGCATGTGTTAGTGCTTCACATGGCTGTTATTTATATACCAGGTTTTATGTGAGAGTTTGTGGTATTGTATCTGTTTGTCTTCCTGTCGCAGAGCGCCGACTCAGTGCAGCTGGCGTTGGAACTGAACGCCACCAAACTGGAGGCCGGGTGAAGAGGTCGGTGAAGAAGGAGAAGCAGAAGAATAAAACTGACTGAGGAGAGATGGTGGATCCAAACAAAGAGTAAAAAGTAAAGGACAAAAGAAGAAACTGAAGCCAAAATAGAATAAATAAATAAATAAATAGAATCCCAGACTAAATAAATAATAATAAAAAGTACACCATTTATAACTTCTTACCTGTTGTATCAGATTATATTGTCTGGTGTTCCCGTTATTGTGTTAAAATAAATACGTTCTTTAATTTTGTCAGAATTCGTTGTACAATGGTAGTTCTTTGCTGAATGCAAATATAATTTCCCAGCAAAACTTGTAAATCTGTGTAGTTTCTGAATGCACATCATAAATCAAATTAAAACGGAGACACAGACAGTAGTGATGTGTTGGAGCTCTTTCACTGAGATTCATCTCCGTAAAACATACGAAGAATCACTTCCAGAGACAAATGGATCAGATCAGAACTGTGGTGAGTTCAGACTCTTCGTCCTTTCACTTCTAACATACAACTAAAACCACAAAGTGTAGTTTTTACATTTCTGTTTGTATACACATTAAACAATGTACACACAATATGTTAATAAGTGAGCTTTAGAGGTGTTGGCAGGTGTGTTTTTAAACTTTAGACAGAGCCAGGCTAGCAGTTTCCCCCTGCTTCCAGTCTTTATGCTAAGCTACGCTAACCACACCCTGGCTGTAGCTTCATATTTAACAAACAGACGTGAGTGTTATTGATCTTCTCGTCTAACACTCAGCAAGAAAGCGAATAAACATATTTCCTAAAATGTTGAACTGTTCCATTAATGCTGTTTTCTTTGGGACACGAGTGTATCGCAAAGCATTGTGGGATTCCAGGCAAAGCAGGACTGATCAGCGACGAAAACAATTTGAGTCGAAACGCAGTTATTTCTTTGAAGAAATGATAAAGAAAAAGTGACGCAGTAGTGAAACAGGAAGTTTAGTCTTGACCTGCTGTGGATGAATCTCTGTGGAGAAGATCTTTACTGTAGTTTCTGGGACGTCTCTTTGGTCTCTAAAATTACAGGTACAGAAATGAAGAGCTGCTGGGCACAAAGTCACACAAACTGTTGTAAGATGCTTATTTTAATAATGTTTGGTCACTAGATTGCGAGCGTTGACCCGTGCACAGCGACAAGCACGAAAGCTCATAATGTTGACCTAATCAAATAAACTCACAAGACAACTTCATAGTTTGTTCACATTTTTTATTTTGTCTTTCCTAAAGAGGATCGTCCTCTTTAAAATGAACAAAAATCACTTTTTAAAAAGTGTTTAGTTGAGACTGAACAGAAAGACGACTGATAACATAAAACAATAAATACTTTGTGAAGCATCCGAGCAGAGAGAAGATTCCTGTTTGTGTCACTTTCTACGACTGATATCATAATAACCATGAAGATGGTTGTCAGACAGTGTAAACCTGGTACATGATGCTGTCAGGATGCGTGCTACACCACCCTGAGGGAAGGAACGGATTCATGTTAACACCCAGTCCAGTTAATGAGAACATACCTAATGATGGTGGAGCGGGGACGGGCTCTTGTAATTCTCTGGCCGTTATGATCCAGATACTCTTTATACCCCAAAACGGGTAATTTAAGTAAAAAAAACAAACACTACTGTCATGGATAAACCAGGAATAAAAAACTAATTCCCTTTAGGACCACTTGATGGGAAGTGATGGACGTCGGCCGGAGTGATGGAGGCCGAGGCGTTAGCAGGTCGTCATGGAAGGAGGGGTCCACATGAGGAAGAGGAGGGGGAAGGTGGCGGGTGTTTCCTGTTGATCCTCTCATTCTATATCGTCCTCGCTCAGACTCTGTGCACTCACAATACGCGGCAGGACAGAAAGCAGAAAACAAACCAGCTTGTTTTGCCTTTTCTTGTTTTATTGATACTGTGTGATTTTAAACTTCTTGTTGTTTCTGTGTGAAGAACACGGCCTCGTTTCAGAAAGCAGGTTTAACAAACTCTAAGCCTAAACCTGAACTCTGAGTTGACTAATCCTGAGGAGGGAAACTCTTGAGTTTTCGCTTTCAGAACAGCTGATCAGAGTCAGTTCAATCAACTCTGAGTAGGTTGAACCTGAACATGAAAAGCCATCATCAATGGTTCTCTGATACTACGATTCACCATGGCAACAGGTCAATAAGAGGCAGAGCCTCCATTTTAATCCAGTGGACGTAGAGATATTAATCAGGACTGTCGATCGATTAAAATATTTAATCACAATGAATAGCAAATTAATCATAAATTTTTTATCTGTTCAAAATGTACCTTAAAGGGAGATTTGTCAATCATTTAATACTCTTATCAACATGGGAGTGGGCAAATATGCTGCTTTATGCAAATATATGGATATATTTATTTTTGCATATCAATTAACAACACAAAACAATGACAGATATTGTCCAGAAACCCTCACAGGTACTGCATTTAGCATAACAGATATGCTCAAATCATAACATGGCAAACTCAAACCCAACAGGCAACAACAGCTGTCAGTGTGTCAGTGTGCTGACTTGACTATGACAAAACATACAAAAAGTTTATACATTTTTTGTTCTAGATTATACTACCCAACACTTTATACAAGATCAATATGAACGATTAGTTAATTAGTAGAGCAACAGAAAATGAATGGATTCATTATTTTGATGGTTTAAGTCATATTTCATGTAAAAACATTTCATGGTTCCAGCTTCACAGAGTTGAAGATTTGCCGTTTTTCCTTTTAATAATGTTAAAGGTGCTATTGAAAACATTGATAACATTCAGCCACTAGATGTCACACTTTCCCTCCTCCGCTCCATTGCCTTCACTTGAATTTAATGGTTGCCAGTTTGTTGCACAACCTGCATATTTTATGGTTGAATGGAATGACTCAGACAGACAGTCATGTCAAGTGATGAATGTTTCCTGGTAGAGTAAAAGTCATTTTGCAACATGTAGCTATAGGCCTACATTAGGTGTATGTTTGTGTGTGTGGCCCTCCGCTGCTGTAGTTTCAACTGGGCGAATCAACTGTTCTAGCGGCGGAGCATCGTAAAACACACTTCAGTCAAAGTCGACACAAACAAAATAAAACTCATCAAAACCGTCTTTGTTAGTCTTTCCAACAATCACCAACTCTGGTTCAGTCGGCTACCCACAAACCGCTTACAGTGATCACATCTGTCTGGGTCAAATTGATCATATAAGCAGATGATTATTTACATTCACTTTTCCCCCTCATCAATCTACAATCAATATGTCATGACTGTGAAAACAGGATTTTAGAAATTTGTTGTTGTTTTAATTCCAGCTTCAAAATCCATGAGTGATGCAATGAGAAAAAACACTCTTCTTCTTTGCTATCATGATATTTTTAACTCACAATGTTACATATTCCATGTCTGAAAAGGCCTATAGTTAAAATATAAATTTTTATTTCCTGATGTTCTGATTTTCTTGTCGATGATACATATTGTATTTGTTGTTTGATTTGATGTCAGTATGTTTCCTTGATATCAATGACCATGATGTAAATAAGTCTTATTGTGTTATTGACATGTTACAGATATGTGTGACGTCTCTCTTGTGTCAAATAAATTAAACTCTTTTGGTTAAAGTAAATCTGAGGCAACTTAAAGTTTCAACATAATAAAGATAAGAAACACCTTTTAACATGCCTTACTCCTCCTACCTGTTAGGTATATCACCACCTTTGCTCCATATTAACCAGAGAGTACCTGGTATTTCCCAATAACCGTGTAAATCAGAGGGAGGAAACAAACCAACAGAGCTGCAGTGAGAGGCGGAGCAACACTAGAAAAACCAGAGGTTCAACGTCACACTGCAGAAACGAGAGTGAAGTTTGTTAGAGTGGCAGCCACGCAAGTCTCCGTTTCTCTCTAAAAGAAAATTCAAACTGAGTTCATCAGGTGTTTCTCAACAACACAGCAGAGTCTCTGCCAAACACTGGTGAGTACAGCTGATAATATTTACACTTTGAACAACCAGAATTAACACAAAACTTCAGCTCTACTCAGGCAGGAAGTTCCACTCTTTCGACACGATCAAAGAGAAGCAGAAAACAACAGAAAAACAGGCCGAAGCTTTCAACAAAGAGCTGGAACAGGAAATCTCTGAGCTGACGAAGAGAAGGACTGAAGTGGAGCAGCTCAAACGCTCTGAAGACCAACTCCATCTTCTCCAGAGTGTCCAGTCCCTGAAAGCTGCTCCACCCACCAAGGACTGGACAGAGGTCAGCGTCCGTCCATCATATGAGGGGACTGTGGTGAAAGCTGTGGCTCAGCTGGAGGAGACACTCAGTAAAGAGATGAAGAAGCTGCTTGAAGATGAGCTGAAGAGGGTCCAGCAGTATGCAGTAGATGTGACTCTTGATCCTGATACAGCTCAAGCTGAACTCATCCTGTCTGATGATGGGAAACAAGTGAATCATGGTGATGTGAAGAAGAATCTCCCAGACAACCCAGAGAGATTTTCTAAATGTGTATGTGTTTTAGGAAAGCAGAGTTTCTCTTCAGGCAGATTTTACTTTGAGGTTCAAGTTAAAGGAAAGACTGAATGGGACTTTGGAGTGGCCAGAGAGTCGATCAACAGGAAGGGAGTCATCACACTGAGCCCTGAGGATGGTTACTGGACTATATGTTTGAGAAATGGAAATGAGTACAAAGCTCCTGCTGTCCCTCCAGTCAGTCTCTCTCTGAAGTCTCAGCCTCAGAAGGTGGGGGTGTTTGTGGATTATGAGGAGGGTCTGGTCTCCTTTTATGACGTAGATGCTGCAGCTCTTATCTACTCCTTTACTGGCTGCTGCTTCACTGAGAAACTCTTCCCATACTTCAGTCCTGAACGTCATAAAGGTGGTAAAAACTCTACCCCTCTGATCATCTCTCCTGTTGGAGTAAATTAATAACTTATCTTATTTCATGTATTGATTTTTTTTTCATTCAAGGGAACATGTACACATTAATGGCAACCCGTTAGAGTCTACATCTTATTTTCTACATAGCCAACACATTGATTTGATGCATTCATGTCTTCAACCCTGCATCATGACCCACGTTATGTGGAGAATATCTATTTAAAACCCTGTTAAACCTTGTTAGCCGAGTGGTTACAGCGTATACAATATTGTATAACAGCCATGTCCCGGGTTTGATTCCGGCCTTGGAACCTCTCCGCCCCCCCATTTTAACATGATTATATCTTATTTTAGCGTATAATTATTAAATATAAATGTTTATTAAATAAATGTTTATGATAAAGTGATTTTCAATCAATGTTTATGTAAATATTGGGGTAATTTGGCAGAAATTTCAAATAGGTTACTTGCTAATTATTACCTAATTACAATTAAATTTGCAGACCTGTAAAATGAAGTGCTACCAAAACAAAATTAAGATAAGTAAGGCCTATTACATCCCTATAATGTCTACAGAATACAGTATGTCATTTATTTATAGTGGGCATAAAAAGTTAATGGAGAAAGTTAATTAAGAGAATAAATGCTAATATAATTTTCTATTTTGTGTGAAATGTGGTATAATTAATTACTGGTCACTTTTTCATTGTTTTGTGAATACTGGTAAGATGGCTATTGAGTTAAAGAGATCTGTAAATATGTGATTGTTAAATAAAAACTGTAAATAAACTAGTTGTTGAACACAAAGCCTGAGTAAGCAGTGACTTGAGCACCAAACACTAAACAGAAAAGCCTGGTTTACACATAAGCTTTATTTCATGAGTAATGTATTGCGTTTCCTGTAATCCATGTTTTTTATCCTTCAGTGATGGAGAGCATAATGATGAATAACTAATTAATGTCTTCAGAATATTTTCCACCTGGCATGTGTTAGTGCTTCACATGTCTGTTATTTATATACCAGGTTTTATGTGAGAGTTTGTAAGAAAATAAAACTAAGAAAATAAAACTCATCAAAACCGTCTTTGTTAGTCTTTCCAACAATCACCAACTCTGGTTCAATCGGCTACCCACAAACCGCTTACAGTGATCACGTCTGTCTGGGTCAAATTGATCATATAAGCAGATGATTATTTACATTCACTTTTTCTCCTCATCAATCTACACTCAATATGTCATAATGACTGTGATTGTTTTAATTGCAGCTTCAAAATCCATGAGTGATGCAATGAGAAAAAACACTCTTCTTCTTTGCTATCATGATATTTTTAACTCACAATGTTACATATTCCATGTCTGAAAAGGCCTATAGTTAAAATGTATGTATAAATATTTTTATTTCCTGATGTTCTGATTTTCTTGTTGATGATACAGATTGTATTTGTTGTTTGATTTGATGTCAGTATGTTGCCTTGATATCAATGACCATGATGGAAATAAGTCTTATTGTGTTATTGACATGTTACAGATATGTGTGACGTCTCTCTTGTGTCAAATAAACTAAACTCTTCTGGTTAAAGTAAATCTGAGGCACCTTAAAGTTTCAACATAATAAAGATAAGAAACACCTTTTAACATGCCTTACTCCTCCTACCTGTTAGGTATATCACCACTTTTGCTCCATATTAACCAGAGAGAACCTGGTATTTCCCAATAACCGTGTAAATCAGAGGGAGGAAACAAAACCATCAGAGCTACAGTGAGAGGCGGAGCAACACCAGAAAAAGCAGAGCTTCAACGTCACACTGCAGAAACGAGAGTGAAGTTTGTCAGAGTGGCAGCCACGCAAGTCTCTGTTTCTCTCTAAAAGAAAATTCAAACTGAGTTCATCAGGTGTTTCTCAACAACACAGCAGAGTTTCTGCCAAACACTGGTGAGTACAGCTGATAATATTTACACTTTGAACAACCAGGATTAACATAAAAGCTTTAAACAGTCTCTCTGTGTCAGTTCTAAGACTTAAGTAACTTTTAACTGAGTCTTGGTGGTTTGGAGTTTAGTTTCACTCCTACTTTCCTGCTATTATTACTGTTTACTGATCGCTTCCTACATACTGCTTCCTCTATTTCCTCTAGCTGTTTCATATTAAAAGCTTTCCACCAGAGAACCAGCAGGAGGCTTTTAATGTGAAGCAGCTATAGAGGAAATACAATGTGTCTGTCATCAAGTAAGCAGAGCTTTGTTAGCAGTGTTATTCTTCAATACAAATTGGTCTACACAACATGTTATGGATAGATTAGGTGCCATTTTGCAAGAGCAGCAAGCTTGAGCTTGTCAACAGGGCTTAAATGGCTTTGGTTGCTCGTGGCTCATTGCAAGTCAAAACACAGGATATATAATTCAAAATTACTTTACCTAATATCATATGTTATACTTAAAAGAACAGTAATCACATTTGTTTCTTTTCTTTCACTATGTGTGTAGATATGGCTGCTGCCAGCAATCTGCAATCTGAAGATCAGTTTCTGTGCTCCATCTGTCTGGATGTGTTCACTGATCCAGTCGCTATACCATGTGGACACAACTTCTGCAAAAACTGCATCAATGAATACTGGAATACTAGTGGCAGGTGCCTGTGTCCCATGTGTAAAAAAGTTTTCAAAACAAGACCTGAGCTACACGTCAACACCTTCATCTCTGAGATGGTTGTTCAGTTCAGACAGTCAGCTCAACAGAAGACACATGAGTTTGTCCCTCTGAAAGAAGAATATGAAGGAAAGAAGGTCGAGCTGGGGAAGACAGAGGCTGAAATTCAGCAGATGATCCAGAAGAGACGACTGAAGATTCAGGAGATCAAACACTCAGTTGACCTCAGTGAGGAAGATGCAGACAGAGAGATAGCAGAAGGTGTTCAGGTCTTCACTGCTCTGAAGGAGTCTGTTGAGAGAGGCCAGGCCAATCTCATCGACACGATCAAGGAGAAGCAGAAAACAACAGAAAAACAGGCCAAAGCTTTCATCAAAGAGCTGGAACAGGAAATCTCTGAGCTGACGAAGAGAAGGACTGAAGTGGAGCAGCTCTCACGCTCTAAAGACCAACTCCATCTTCTCCAGAGTGTCCAGTCCTTGAAAGCTGCTCCACCCACCAAGGACTGGACAGAGGTCAGCGTCCATACATCATATAAGGGGACTGTGGTGAAAGCTGTGGCTCAGCTGGAGGAGACACTCAATAAAGAGATGAAGAAGCTGGTCGCTGAGGCTGAGCTGAAGAGGGTCCAGCAGTATGCAGTGGATGTGACTCTTGATCCTGACACAGCTCATCCTGAACTCATCCTGTCTGATGATGGGAAACAAGTGAATCATGGTGATGTGTGGAAGAATCTCCCAGACAACCCAGAGAGATTTTCCTATTATGTTTGTGTTTTAGGAAAGCAGAGTTTCTCTTCAGGCAGATTTTACTTTGAGGTTCAAGTTAAAGGAAAGACTAAATGGACTTTAGGAGTGGCCAGAGAGTCGATCAACAGGAAGGGAGACCTCACACTGAGACCTCAGAATGGTTACTGGACTATATGTTTGAGAAATGGAAATGAGTACAAAGCTGCTACTAGCCCTCGAGTCAGTCTCTCTCTGAAGTCTCGGCCTCAGAAGGTGGGGGTGTTTGTGGATTATAAGGAGGGTCTGGTCTCCTTTTATGACGTAGATGCTGCAGCTCTTATCTACTCCTTTACTGGCTGCTGCTTCACTGAGAAACTCTTCCCATACTTTCATCCCTGTAATAATGATGGTGGTAAAAACTCTGCCCCTCTGATCATCTCTCCTGTCAATCAAGCTGAGTAGACTGATGATATTTCAATCAGGAGAGACTCGTATGAATTGAATGATGATTTATTACAAAATGCACAAATTATGAATAGTAACAGTCTTTGGCGATTTAGACCCGATGTGAAATAATAAAGGGGAAGTGAAGCTGTAGTAGGATGTAGAAATATTCCCCCCGGGTCTAGACACTGGTGGTGGTGGTGGTGAAGACTGATGCAGATCCGATGAATGAAGTGGAGCAGGATTACTCTGATGTGATGAATCTGGAGGTGATGGGGTGGTGGAGGGTCGCGTCCGTTAGTGCTGAATGCTGACACTGAAAGCGCATAGAGGAGAATGGTTTTTAAACTTTTGACAGCAGCATGTGATTGGTTGAGGGAGATATGGCAAGCTCTGATTGGTCACTGAAAAGAGAGACGCCCATAATCAGCTGACATAGTAATACCCCATGAGAGAGAGAGAACCAGAATGAATGAGAATGAATGACCTTACACCCCTAGTCTTCCTGTCTGAATTTTCGCATAAGCTTCATTTAAATGAAACGGTTCACTGTCATATAACAGAACAAATATACATATTCAGTGGCAATATACAATGTAAACCTGTTGTCTTCAGAATTAATCTTCAGGGCTGTTTTTCTGACACCATGAAAAGTCGACTGTTTAGAGATACGTGGTTCTCACAGGACAGCGACACTACAAACATATGATGATCTCACAGACCATGATGCATTGCTGTAGATTAAACTAGCCAACAGTATATAAAGGAGTTAAAATTAGCACAACCTTAAACATCTTCAGCAGTAAAATGCAACATACCCATTAATGCAGTAGTAAATATTAATCCAGAAAAATCAGATATAATAGTAAAACACTGACAGGGAACATTTTACTGCACAATCAATACATTAAGTACATTTTTCTGATAAAGACAACCACTCAGCTTCAAAAAGTTACTCTTGTGTACTCTTTCTGTGATTAATTAAGAGCTGAATAAATTAGCTAATTAATTTATCAATAAACAGAAAAATGAATCTGCAAATGTTAATCAATTAATTGTTTATGTAATTTTTTAAAGCAAAAATTTCAAAAACTTCACAGATTTCAGCCTCTCAGATGTGAATATTTGGTGGTTTCTGAGTCTTTTATCAAATTAAACCAAATATCTTTGGATTATTATAAATCATAATGGGCATTTGTGACTTTTTTGTGATATTTTATGCACCAAGAGATTAATCAATAATGAAAGTAATTGTTAATTGCAGAATTAGAGCTTTAATTCTGTTTTATAGGCCTACATCTTTTCAGCTGTTGTTGGGTTTTGAACATTTAATTATCATTAAGTGAATGATTAATGGTCTTTATTTTTAATAATTATTCAGTCATCCGGTTATTGAGTTTTAATGTCTTATATGCATTTATGTTGTTATTCATTTAATCAGTCATCACTGCAATAAAATCCTATGCAGAGGAAGAAACTTTTTGTGTGAGTGTTTTATTTTGAAACTGGAGTCTTGTCCACAAAGTCACAAAGGTTTTCACAGGTTGGATGTGTTTCTCAACTGTGGCCACTAGATGTGCGCATGACAACACACATCAGAGGGAGGAGAGTTTGTTAAAGGCGTGCACAGACTGCACACACCACTCAACTTCCTGCTCTGATTCAGCAACAACTAATAGGAACGAAGCAAATACAAGAATTACATGAGAAGGTTAGAACATTACAGGACAAACAGTGAGCTGAGATCTGGACAGACAGTATGATTGTTGCAGAGCTGTAGAGGACTGTAAAGTGGCTGCTGGTTTCTGTTGACCCTAAGATGTATTCTTACATGTGGGATTGACTTTTTTTTTTTTTTGAAAACTGTCCTGGTGGAGGAAACACATCCTCACAAACAGAGCTGCTGTAAGAGGTGGAGCAACACTGGAAGGAGGAGAGCTTCAACGTCACATTACAGAAATGAAACTGCATGTTTGTCAGAGAGCTGCAGTCGAGACAAGTCTCTGTGTTTCTGTCTAAAGAAATATTAAACTGAGTTCATCAGGTCTTTCTCAACAACAACAGACTCAAATACTGGTGAGTGTAGCTGATAATATTTACTGTGTTTCAACAACCAGCATTAACACAAAACTTACAGCTCTAATCAAACAGGAAGTTACACTCTTTTACTTTCATATTGACCAGTGTTGGTACTCTCTTATTCACATGTTGTGTGTATCTGCCGGTATCAGCAATCTCTTGCAAGTTATTCCTATTTATTCATTATTTCTTTAAGCATGTTAAACTGTCAGTCATAATCAGCTGTGAATTTATTGCTATATATACTTGGGCTATATGCATCTTCTATAGTAGGCCTATACTACTCCAATAATATTCAAACTGGAACATTATAGGGTTAAGGTGGTGTGTTTGTATATAGTGTTAATAGTTAAAGTGCTTTCCTGTGTTATTTGTAGCCTTCAGCATCTCTCTATAATATATTATAGGATGTCTATAGGCTGGAATCAACAGCAGCCAGACAGACAGGCAGGTAAACATGCAGAGCTGAGGTGTGTGAGCTCTTCATTCAGGTTTTAGGAGCAGAGTCCCAGTCAGGATGCTCCTACATATTATACAGACACACATTATGAATTTATACAGTGAATAAAAGATACTAGGAGATATTGGGTTAGGGGTTTCTCCCCTGAGAAAATTTGAAGGTTTTTGACTTAAAACTACGCATTTTACATCATTATGGACCATTATTATTACTAGTTAAATTATTATTTGTATTATTTATCACAGCCTTCATCTGAACATTTAATTATTCTGGAAATATTTGTTCTGTAAAATCATATTCTATAAATTAGAAGAGCAGATTCAGAAAACTTTTAATGTTTCATTAATTATATTTGTTCACAAATAAAAAAAAAAAAGTTATGCCAAACACTTCACTAATTATTTTACAAAAAGGATGTGAACATGATATGGAGAGGGCAGAGGAGAGGACAGGCAGCTTGTGAGAAGTCACAGTAAGCCAAGGAGTAAAATGTAGAAGTGCCGGTACGGTGTACCGCTGCGTACCGGACCACTTCGAGCACTGATAATGACACTTGTCGGATGGACATCTCAGTTAAATGAAACATACCTATAAATTCAAAATAATGTTTCTAAATATTGCAGCAATCATACTTTGATATTTGTTTTATACAAATGATTGATACATGTGAATCAAAACATTTTATAATACTTTCACTTTTGTTCTCAGTGTGTAGACATGGCTGCTGCCAGCAATCTGCTATCTGAAGATCAGTTTCTGTGCTCCATCTGTCTGGATGTGTTCACTGATCCAGTCAGTATACCATGTGGACACAACTTCTGCAAAAACTGCATCACTGAACACTGGAATACTAGTGACAGGTGCCAGTGTCCCATGTGTAAAAAGGTTTTCAACACAAGACCTGAGCTGCACGTCAACACCTTCATCTCTGAGATGGTTGTTCAATTCAGACAGTCAGCTCAACAGAAAACCAGCAGCAGCAGCTCAGAGCAACAAGTGTCCAAACCAGGAGAAGTTCCCTGTGACGTCTGCACAGGAACCAAACTGAAGGCCCTGAAGTCCTGCCTGGTGTGTCTGGCCTCCTACTGTGAGACTCACCTGGAGCCTCATCTGACAATGTCAGGCCTGAAAAGACATCAGCTGATCGAGCCTGTGGAGAACCTGGAAGACAGGATGTGTACGAAGCATGATAAACCTCTGGAGCTGTTCTGTAAGACCGACCAGACATGTGTCTGCATGCTCTGCCCCGTTTTAGACCACAAGACACATGATGTTGTTCCTCTGAAAGAAGAATATGAAGGAAAGAAGGCAGAGCTGGGGAAGACAGAGGCTGAAATCCAGCAGATGATCCAGAAGAGACGACTGAAGATTCAGGAGATCAAACACTCAGTCGACCTCAGTGAGGAAGATGCAGACAAAGAGATAGCAGAAGGTGTTCAGGTCTTCACTGCTCTGAAGGAGTCTGTTGAGAGAGGCCAGGCCAATCTCATCAACACGATCAAAGAGAAGCAGAAAACAACAGAAAAACAGGCCGAAGCTTTCATCAAAGAGCTGGAACAGGAAATCTCTGAGCTGACGAAGAGAAAGGCTGAAGTGGAGCAGCTCTCACGCTCTGAAGACCATCTCCATCTTCTCCAGAGTGTCCAGTCCCTGAAAGCTGCTCCACCCACCAAGGACTGGACAGAGGTCAGCGTCCGTCCATCATATGAGGGGACTGTGGTGAGAGCTGTGGCTCAGCTGGAGAAGACACTCAGTAAAGAGATGAAGAAGCTGCTTGAAGCTGAGCTGAAGAGGCTCCAGCAGTATGCAGTGGATTTAACTCTTGATCCTGATACAGCTCATCTCTATCTCATCCTGTCTGATAATGGGAAACAAGTGAATCATGGTGATGTGAGGAAGAATCTCCCAGACAACCCAGAGAGATTTTCTGATTGTGTTAGTGTTTTAGGAAAGCAGAGTTTCTCTTCAGGCAGATTGTACTTTGAGGTTCAAGTTAAAGGAAAGACTAACTGGACTTTAGGAGTGGCCAGAGAGTCGATCAACAGGAAGAGAGTCATCACACTGAGACCTGAGGACGGTTACTGGACTATATGTTTGAGAAATGGAAATGAGTACAAAGCTCCTGCTGGTCCTTCAGTTCTTCTCTCTCTGAAGTCTCAGCCTCAGAAGGTGGGGGTGTTTGTGGATTATGAGGAGGGTCTGGTCTCCTTTTATGACGTAGATGCTGCAGCTCTTATCTACTCCTTTACTGGCTGCTGCTTCACTGAGAAACTCTTCCCATACTTCAGTCTTGGTTTTAATGATGGTGGTAAAATCTCTGCCCCTCTGATCATCTCTCCTGTTGGAGCAAATTAATAACTAATCTTATTTCATGTATTGATTTTTTTTTCATTCAAGGGAACATGTACACATTAATGACAACACGTTAGAGTTTACATCTTATTTTCTACATAGCCAACACATTGATTTGACGCATTCATGTCTTCAACCCTGCATCATGACCCACGTTATGTGGAGAATATCTATTTAATACCCTGTTAAACCTTGGTAGCCGAGTGGTTACAGCGTATACAATACTGTATAACCGCCATGTCCCAGGTTTGATTCCGACCTTGGTACCTCTTCGCCCCCCCATTTTTACACTGTCCTCAAATAAAGGTGAAAGTGCCCCAAAAATCTTTTTTTTTTTTTAAAAAAAAGAGCAACACTTCATTTTACAGGTCCGCAAATTTCAAGTAATTTCAAGTAACCTATTTGAAATTTCTTTGAAATTACTGCCAAATTACCCCAATATTTACTTCAAAATTTATCAAAAATTACTTTATTATAAACATTATTTAATGATTATATTCCGCTATTTCCGAATAGCTGATAATTTATTTAATACATTTCCAGGAAAAGAATACAAAGTTAATTGATTCGCTTTATTTTCATGTCTGCTGGTAAACATATAATAATTAGCAACTAACTTATTTGAAATTTCTTTAAAAACTCCCTGAATCATGACATTAGCTACCAGGTTACATTTGTGTAGACAATAAGTCACATGATGGTGAGATTTGTGTCTGATCAGATGTGTCTTCTATTAGTTTGGGTTCTCCACCTCCAATGAAGAGCAGCACACAGCCGCTTCTCAAGCCTTAGGGCCCTATTTTAACCATTATATGCTATTTTAGTGTATAATTATTAAATATAAATGTTAATTAAATAAATATTTATAATAAAGTAATTTTCTATACATTTTGAGCTAAATATTGGGGTAATTTGACAGTAATTCCAAAGAAATTTCAAATAGGTTACTTGCTAATTATCAACTAATTACCATGTAATTTGCAGACCTGTAAAATGAAATGCTACCAAAACAAAGTTAAGGTAAGTAAGGCCTATTACATTCCTATAATGTCTACAGAAGACAGTATGTCATTTAATTATAGTGGGCATAAAAAGTTAATGGTGAAAGCTAATTAAGAGAATAATTGCTTATAGAATTTTCTATTTTGTGTGAAATGTGGTATAATTAATTACTGGTCACTTTTTATTTGTTTTGTGAATACTGGTAAGATGGCTATTGAGTCAAAGAAATCTGTAAATATGTGATTATTAAATAAAAACTGTAAATAAACTAGTTGTTGAACACAAAGCCTGAGTAAGCAGTGACTTGAGCACCAAACACTAAACAGTAAAGCCTGGTTTACACATAAGCTTTATTTCATGAGTAATGCATTGCGTTTCCTGTAATCCACGTTTTTTATCCTTCAGTGATGGAGAGCATAATGATGAAGAACTAATTAATGTCTTCAGAATATTTTCCACCTGGCATGTGTTAGTGCTTCACATGTCTGTTATTTATATACCAGGTTTTATGTGAGAGTTTGTAAGAAAATAAAACTAAGAAAATAAAACTCATCAAAACCGTCTTTGTTAGTCTTTCCAACAATCACCAACTCTGGTTCAATCGGCTACCCACAAACCGCTTACAGTGATCACGTCTGTCTGGGTCAAATTGATCATATAAGCAGATGATTATTTACATTCACTTTTTCTCCTCATCAATCTACACTCAATATGTCATAATGACTGTGATTGTTTTAATTGCAGCTTCAAAATCCATGAGTGATGCAATGAGAAAAAACACTCTTCTTCTTTGCTATCATGATATTTTTAACTCACAATGTTACATATTCCATGTCTGAAAAGGCCTATAGTTAAAATGTATGTATAAATATTTTTATTTCCTGATGTTCTGATTTTCTTGTTGATGATACAGATTGTATTTGTTGTTTGATTTGATGTCAGTATGTTGCCTTGATATCAATGACCATGATGGAAATAAGTCTTATTGTGTTATTGACATGTTACAGATATGTGTGACGTCTCTCTTGTGTCAAATAAACTAAACTCTTCTGGTTAAAGTAAATCTGAGGCACCTTAAAGTTTCAACATAATAAAGATAAGAAACACCTTTTAACATGCCTTACTCCTCCTACCTGTTAGGTATATCACCACTTTTGCTCCATATTAACCAGAGAGAACCTGGTATTTCCCAATAACCGTGTAAATCAGAGGGAGGAAACAAAACCATCAGAGCTACAGTGAGAGGCGGAGCAACACCAGAAAAAGCAGAGCTTCAACGTCACACTGCAGAAACGAGAGTGAAGTTTGTCAGAGTGGCAGCCACGCAAGTCTCTGTTTCTCTCTAAAAGAAAATTCAAACTGAGTTCATCAGGTGTTTCTCAACAACACAGCAGAGTTTCTGCCAAACACTGGTGAGTACAGCTGATAATATTTACACTTTGAACAACCAGGATTAACATAAAAGCTTTAAACAGTCTCTCTGTGTCAGTTCTAAGACTTAAGTAACTTTTAACTGAGTCTTGGTGGTTTGGAGTTTAGTTTCATTCTTACTTTCCTGCTATTATTACTGTTTACTGATCTCTTCCTACATACTGCTTCCTCTATTTCCTCTAGCTGTTTCATATTAAAAGCTTTCCACCAGAGAACCAGCAGGAGGCTTTTAATGTGAAGCAGCTATAGAGGAAATACAATGTGTTTGTCATCAAGTAAGCAGAGCTTTGTTAGCAGTGTTATTCAATACAAATTGGTCTACACAACATGTTATGGATATATTAGGAGCCATTTTGCCAGAGTAGCAAGCTTGAGCTTGTCAACAGGGCTTAAATGGTTTTGGTTGATCGCGGCTCATTGCAAGTCAAAACACAGGATATACAGGTGCAGCTCGAAAAATTAGAATATCACGAAAAAGTTCAATATTCTTTGTCAGTTATTTAAGAAAGTGAAAATGTAATATATTATAGACTCATTGCACATAAACTAAAATGTTTCAAGCATTTTTTCATTTTAATTTTGATAATTACAGCCTACAGCTCAAAAAACAAAGAAAAAGGTATCTCAAATTATTAGAATATTTCATTTTGAGTTTCAGTAAATTACTATTCATACAGAATAAATGCTGTGTATTGCTCAGTCTAGTTCAGTACACACAGCCACAATCATGGGGAAGCCTGCTGACTTGACAGTTGTCCAGAAGACAATCATCGAGACCCTCCACAAGGAGGGTCAGCCACAGAAGGTCATCGCTGAAAGGGCTGCTGTATCGAAGCATGTTCACGGAAAGTTGAATGGAAGGGAAAAGTGAGGTAGGAAAAGGTTCACAAGCAACAAGGATGACTGCAGCCTTGAGAAGATTGTCAAGCAAAGCAGATTCAAGAACTTGGGAGAGCTTCAGAAGGAGTGGACTGAGGCTGGAGTCAGTGCATCAAGAGCCAGCACTCACAGACGTCTTCAGGAAGCAGGCTACAGCTGTCACATTCTTCGTATCAAGCCACTCCTGAACCAGAGATGACGTCAGGAGCATCTTACCTGGGCTAAGGAGAAGAAGAACTGGACCATTGCTCAGTGGTCCAAAGTCCTCCTTTCAGATGAAAGTAAATTTTGCATTTCATTTGGAAATCAAGGTCCCAGAGTCTGGAGGAAGAGGGGAGGGGTACAGAATCCAAGTTGCTTGAAGTCCAGTGTGAAGTTTCAAAAGTCAGTGATGATTTGGGGTGCCATGTCATCTGCTGGTGTTGGTCCACTGTGTTTTAGCAAGTCCAAAGTCAATGCAGGCGTCTACCAGGAAATTTTAGAGCACTTCATGCTTCCGTCTGCTGACAAGCTTTATGGAGATGCCGATTTCCTATTCCAGCAGGACTTAGCACCTGCCCACAGTGCCAAAACTACTGCTAACTGGTTTGCTGACCATGATATTACTCTGCTTGATTGGCCAGCCAACTTGCCTGACCTGAAGCCCATAGAGAATCTATGGGATATTGTCAAGAGGAAGATGAGAAACATCCAACCCAACAATACAGATGAGCTGTAGACCAATATCAAAGCAACCTGGGCTTCAATAACGCCTCAGCAGCGCCACAGGCTGATTGCCTTAATGCCACGCCACATTGATGCAGTAATTCGTGCATTTATACACTCAATACCAAGTATTGAGTGTAAAAATGCACATACTTTACAGAAGTTGGACATTTCTGTATTGTAAATCCTTTTTTTGATTGATCTTATTAAGTATTCTAATATTTTGAGATACCTTTTTTTTTTTTTTTGAGCTGTAGGCTGTAATTATCAAAATTAAAATGAAAAAATGCTTGAAACATTTTAGTTTATATGTAATGAGTCTATAATATATTACATTTTCACTTTCTTAAATAACTGACGAAGAATATTGAACTTTTTTGCGATATTCAAATTTTTTGAGCTGCACCTGTATAATTAAAAATTACTTTACCGAATATCATATGTTATACTTAAAAGAACAGTAATCACATTTGTTTGTTTCTTTTCTTTCACTATGTGTATAGATATGGCTGCTGCAAACTATCTGCGATCTGAAGATCAGTTCCTGTGCTCCATCTGTCTGGATGTGTTTACTGATCCAGTCACTATACCATGTGGACACAACTTCTGCAAGAACTGCATCAATAAACACTGGAATACTAGTGATCAGTACCTGTGTACGATGTGTAAAAAGGTTTTCAACACAAGACCTGAACTGCACGTCAACACTTTCATCTCTGAGATGGTTGTTCAGTTCAGACAGTCAGCTCAACAGAAAACCAGCAGCAGCAGCTCAGAGCAACAAGTGTCCAAACCAGGAGAAGTTCCTTGTGACGTCTGCACTGGAACCAAACTGAAGGCCCTGAAGTCCTGCCTGGTGTGTCTGGCCTCCTACTGTGAGACTCACCTGGAGCCTCATCTGACAATGTCAGGCCTGAAAAGACATCAGCTGATCGACCCTGTGGAGAACCTGGAAGGCAGGATGTGTACGAAGCACGATAAACCTCTGGAGCTGTTCTGTAAGACCGACCAGACATGTGTCTGCATGCTCTGTCATGTTGTAGACCACAAGATGCATGATGTCGTTCCTCTGAAAGAAGAATATGAAGGAAAGAAGGCCAAGCTGGGGAAGACAGAGGCTGAAATCCAGCAGATGATCCAGAAGAGACGACTGAAGATTCAGGAGATCAAACACTCAGTTGACCTCAGTGAGGAAGATGCAGACAGAGAGATAGCAGAAGGTGTTCAGGTCTTCACTGCTCTGAAGGAGTCTGTTGAGAGAGGCCAGGCCAATCTCATCGACACGATCAAAGAGAAGCAGAAAACAACAGAAAAACAGGCCGAAGCTTTCATCAAAGAGCTGGAACAGGAAATCTCTGAGCTGAAGAAGAGAAGGACTGAAGTGGAGCAGCTCTCACGCTCTGAAGACCATCTCCATCTTCTCCAGAGTGTCCAGTCCCTGAAAGCTGCTCCACCCACCAAGGACTGGACAGAGGTCAGCGTCCGTCCATCATATGAGGGGACTGTGGTGAAAGCTGTGGCTCAGCTGGAGGAGACACTCAGTAAAGAGATGAAGAAGCTGGTTAAAAATGAGTTCAAGAGGGTCCAGCAGTATGCAGTAGATGTGACTCTTGATCCTCATACAGCTCATCCTAAACTCATCCTGTCTTACGATGGGAAACAAGTGAATCATGGTGATGTGAGGAAGAATCTCCCAGACAACCCAGAAAGATTTTCTGATTGTGCTTGTGTTTTAGGAAAGCAGAGTTTTTCTTCAGGCAGATTTTACTTTGAGGTTCAAGTTAAAGGAAAGACTGAATGGGACTTAGGAGTGGCCAGAGAGTCGATCAACAGGAAGGGAGACATCTCACTGAGACCTGAGGACGGTTACTGGACTTTATTTTTGAGAAATGGAAATGAGTATGAAGCTCTTGATGTTCCTTCAGTCAGTCTCTCTCTGAAGTCTCAGCCTCAGAAGGTGGGGGTGTTTGTGGATTATGAGGAGAGTCTGGTCTCCTTTTATGACGTAGATACTGCAGCTCTTATCTACTCCTTTACTGGCTGCTGTTTCACTGAGAAACTCTTCCCGTACTTCAGTCCTTATGTTAATAAAGGTCGTAAAAACTCTACCCCTCTGATCATCTCTCCTGTTGGAGTAAATTAATAACTTATCTTATTTCATGTAATGATTTTTTTTTCATTCAAGGGAACATGTACACATTAATGGCAACCCGTTAGAGTCTACATCTTATTTTCTACATAGCCAACACATTGATTTGATGCATTCATGTCTTCAACCCTGCATCATGACCCACGTTATGTGGAGAATATCTATTTAAAACCCTTTTAAACCTTGTTAGCCAAGTGGTTTCAGCATATACAATATTGTATAACAGCCATGTCCCGGGTTTGATTCCGGCCTTGGTACCTCTCCGCCCCTCCATTTTAACATGATTACATCCTATTTTAGCATATAATTATTAAATATAAATGTTTATTAAATAAATGTTTATAATAAAGTAATTTTCGATAAATTGAGGTAAATATTGGGGTAATTTGGCAGTAATTCCAAAGAAATGTAAAATAGGTTACTTGCTAATTATCACCTAATTACCATGACATTTGCAGACCTGTAAAATGAAGTGATACAAAAAACAATTAAGGTAAGTAAGGCCTATTACATCCCTATAGTGTCTACAGAATACAGTATGTCATTTATTTATAGTGGGCATAAAAAGTTAATGGTGAAAGTTAATTAAGAGAATAAATGCTAATAGAATTTTCTATTTTGTGTGAAATGTGGTATAATTAATTACTGGTCACTTTTTATTTGTTTTGTGAATACTGGTAAGATGGCTATTGAGTCAAAGAAATCTGTAAATATGTGATTGTTAAATAAAAACTGTAAATAAACTACTTGTTGAACACAAAGCCTGAATAAGCAGTGACTTGAGCACCAAACACTAAACAGAAACGCCTGGTTTACACATAAGTTGTATTTCATGAGAAATACATTGTGTTTCCTGTAATCCACGTTTTTTATCCTACAGTGATGGAGAGCATAATGATGAATAATAATGTCTTCAGAATATTTTCCACCTGGCATGTGTTAGTGCTTCACATGTCTGTTATTTATATACCAGGTTTTATGTGAGAGTTTGTGGTATTGTACCTGTTTGTCTTCCTGTCGCAGAGCACCGACTCAGTGCAGCTGGCGTTGGAACTGAACGCCACCAAACTGGAGGACGAGTGAAGAGGTCGGTGAAGAAGGAGAAGCAGAAGAATAAAACTGACTGAGGAGAGATGGTGGATCCAAACAAAGAGTAAAAAGTAAAGGACAGAAGAAGAAACTGAAGCCAAAATAGAATGAATAAATAAATAAATAGAATCCCAGACTAAATAAATAATAATAAAAAGTACACCATTTATAACTTCTTACCTGTTGTATCAGATTATATTGTCTGGTGTTCCCGTTATTGGTTTAAAATAAATACGTTCTTTAATTTTGTCAGAATTCGTTGTGCAATGGTAGTTCTTTGCTGAATGCAAATCTAATTTTCCAATAAAACTTGTAAATCTGTGTAGTTTCTGAATGCACATCATAAATCAAATTAAAACGGAGACACAGACAGTAGTAATGTGTTGGAGCTCTTTCACTGAGATTCATCTCCGTAAAACAGAATCACTTCCAGAGACAAATGGATCAGATCAGAACTGTGGTGAGTTCAGACTCTTCGTCCTTTCACTTCTAACATACAAGTAAAACCACAAAGTGCAGTTTTTACATTTCTGTTTGTATTCACATTAAACAATCTACACACAATAATTTAATAAGTGAGCTTTAGAGGTGTTGGCAGGTGTGTTTTTAAACTTTAGACAGAGCCAGGCTAGCAGTTTCCCCCTGCTTCCAGTCTTTATGCTAAGCTAGGCTAACCACATCCTGACTGTAGCTTCATATTTAACATACAGACGTGAGTGTTATTGATCTTCTCGTCTAACACACAGCAAGAAAGCGAATTAAACATATTTCCTAAAATGTTGAACTGTTCCATTAATGCTGTTTTCTTTGGGACACGAGTGTATCGCAAAGCATTGTGGGATTCCAGGCAAAGCAGGACTGACCAGCGACGAAAACAATTTGAGTCGAAACGCAGTTATTTCTTTGAAGAAATGATGAAGAAAAAGTGACGCAGTAGTGAAACAGGAAGTTTAGTCTTGACCTGCTGTGGATGAATCTCTGTGGAGGAGAAGATCTTTACTGTAGTTTCTGGGACGTCTCTTTGATCTCTAAAATTACAGGTACAGAAATGAAGAGCTGCTGGGCACAAAGTCACACAAACTGTTGTAGGATGCTTATTTTAATAATGTTTGGTCACTAGATGGCGAGCGTTGACCCGTGCACAGCGACAAGCACAAAAGCTCATGTTGACCTAATCAAATAAACTCACAAGACAACTTCATAGTTTGTTCACATTTTTTATTTTGTCTTTCCTAAAGAGGATCGTCCTCTTTAAAATGAACAAAAATCACTTTTTAAAAAGTGTTTAGTTGAGACTGAACAGAAAGACGACTGATAACATAAAACAATAAATACTTTGTGAAGCATCCGAGCAGAGAGAAGATTCCTGTTTGTGTCACTTTCTACGACTGATATCATAATAACCATGAAGATGGTTGTCAGACAGTGTAAACCTGGTACATGATGCTGTCAGGATGCGTGCTACACCACCCTGAGGGAAGGAACGGATTCATGTTAACACCCAGTCCAGTTAATGAGAACATACCTAATGATGGTGGAGCGGGGACGGGCTCTTGTAATTCTCTGGCCGTTATGATCCAGATACTCTTTATACCCCAAAACGGGTAATTTAAGTAAAAACAACAAACACTACTGTCATGGATAAACCAGGAATAAAAAACTAATTCCCTTTAGGACGCCTTGATGGGAAGTGATGGACGTCGGCCGGAGTGATGGAGGCCGAGGCGTTAGCAGGTCGTCATGGAAGGAGGGGTCCACATGAGGAAGAGGAGGGGGAAGGTGGCGGGTGTTTCCTCTCGATCCTCTCATTCTATATCGTCCTCGCTCAGACTCTGTGCACTCACAATACGCTGCAGGACAGAAAGCAGAGAACAAACTGGCTTGTTTTACCTTTTCTTGTTTTATTGATACTGTGTGATTTTAAACTTGTTGTTGTGTCTGTGTGGAGAACACGGCCTCGTTTCAGAAAGCAGGTTTAACAAACTCTAAGCCTAAACCTGAACTCTGAGTTGACTAATCCTGAAGAGGGAAACTTGTGCGTTTTCGGTTTCAGAACAGCTGATCAGAGTCAGTTCAATCAACTCTGAGTAGGTTGAACCTGAACATAAAAAGCCATCATCAATGGAGCTCTGATACTACGATTCACCATGGCAACAGGTCAATAAGAGGCAGAGCCTCCATTTTAATCAATTGGATGTAGAGATATTAATCAGGACTGTCAATCGATTAAAATATTTAATCGCAATGAATAGCAAATTAATCATAAATTTTTTATCTGTTCAAAATGTACCTTAAAGGGAGATTTGTCAATCATTTTATACTCTTATCAACATGGGAGTGGGCAAATATGCTGCTTTATGCAAATGCATGTATATATTTATTTTTGCATATCAATTAACAACACAAAACAATGACAGATATTGTCCAGAATCCCTCACAGGTACTGCATTTAGCATAAAAAATATATTCTAAAATCATAACATGGCAAACTCAAACCCAACAGACAACAACAGCTGTCAGTGTGTCAGTGTGCTGACTTGACTATGACAAAACATACAAAAAGTTTATACATTTTTTGTTCTAGATTATATTACCCAACACTTTATAAAAGTACAAACTGAACGATTAGTTAATTAGTAGAGCAACAGAAAATGAATGGATTCATCATTTTGATGGTTTAAGTCATATTTCATGTAAAAACATTTCATGGTTTCAGCTTCACAGAGTTGAATATTTGCTGTTTTTCCTTTTAATAATGTTAAAGGTGCTATTGAAAACATTGATAACGTTCAGCCACTAGATGTCAGACTTTCCCTCCTCCGTTCCATTGCTTTCACTTGAATTTAATGGTTGCCAGTTCGTTGCACAACCTGCATATTTTATGGTTGAATGGAATGACTCAGACAGACAGTCATGTCAAGTGATGAATGTTTCCTGGTAGAGTAAAAGTCATTTTGCAACATGTAGCTATAGGCCTACATTAGGTGTATGTTTGTGTGTGTGGCCCTCCGCTGCTGTAGTTTCAACTGGGCGAATCAACTGTTCTAGCGGCGGAGCATCGTAAAACACATTTCAGTCAAAGTCGACACAAACAAAATAAAACTCATCAAAACCGTCTTTGTTAGTCTTTCCAGCAATCACCAACTCTGGTTCAGTCGGCTACCCACAAACCGCTTACAGTGATCACGTCTGTCTGGGTCAAATTGATCATATAAGCAGATGATTATTTACATTCACTTTTTCCCCCTCATCAATCTACACTCAATATGTCATAATGACTGTGATTGTTTTAATTCCAGCTTCAAAATCCATGAGTGATGCAATGAGAAAAAACACTCTTCTTTATTATCATGATATTTTTAACTCACAATGTTACATATTCCATGTCTGAAAAGGCCTATAGTTAAATTGTATGTATATATATTTTTATTTCCTGATGTTCTGATTTTCTTGTTGATGATACAGATTGTATTTGTTGTTTGATTTGATGTCAGTATGTTGCCTTGATATCAATGACCATGATGGAAATAAGTCTTATTGTGTTATTGACATGTTACAGATATGTGTGACGTCTCTCTTGTGTCAAATAAACTAAACTCTTCTGGTTAAAGTAAATCTGAGGCACCTTAAAGTTTCAACATAATAAAGATAAGAAACACATTTTAACATGCCTTACTCCTCCTACCTGTTAGGTATATCACCACCTTTGCTCGGCGGAGCAACACTAGAAAAACGAGAGCTTCAACGTCACACTGCAGAAACGAGAGTGAAGTTTGTCAGAGTGGCAGCCACGCAAGTCTCTGTTTCTCTCTAAAAGAATATTCAAACTGAGTTCATCAGGTGTTTCTCAACAACACAACAGAGTCTCTGCAAAAACACTGGTGAGTACAGCTGATAATATTTACACTTTGAACAACCAGGATTAACACAAAACTTCAGCTCTACTCAGGCAGGAAGTTCCACTCTTTTAATTTCATACTGAACTATGACTGTTTGTCTTCAGGTCCTCTAAACAGTAACCCACTTTAACAGCTTTAAACAGTCTCTTTGTGTCAGTTCTCAGGACTTTAGTAACTTTTAACTGAGTCTTGGTGGTTTGGAGTTTAGTTTCACTCCTACTTTCCTGCCATTATTACTGTTACTATTACTGTAGAATTTCCTTCAGCTGAACAAAGACAAAACTGAGGTCGTAGTTTTTGGAGCCCAAAAGGAAAGATTAAAGGTTAGTGCTCACCTACAATCTGTGATGTTAAAAAGCTCGGACCAAGCCAGAAACCTTGGTGTAGTGATGGACTCTGACCTGAGCTTTAACAGCCATATAAAGACAATTACAAAGACAGCCTTCTATCACCTGAAGAATATAAGAAGAATTAGAGGACTGATGTCTCAGCAGGATTTGGAAAAACTAGTCCATGCATTTATCTTCAGCCGACTTGACTACTGTAACGGCGTCTTTACTGGTCTTCCTAAAAAATCAATCAAACAGCTGCAGCTGATTCAGAACG
The DNA here is from genome assembly GCF_043250625.1 of Sebastes fasciatus. NCBI lineage: Eukaryota > Metazoa > Chordata > Actinopteri > Perciformes > Sebastidae > Sebastes > Sebastes fasciatus. The sequence goes on from NC_133797.1 coordinate 25,648,212, forward strand.
CTGCTGCTAGAGTCCTCACTAAGACCACGAAAGTGGATCACATCAATCCAGTTCTGAAGTCTCTACACTGGCTGCCTGTCTCTCAGAGAATTGATTTCAAAATACTGCTGCTGGTTTACAAAGCACTAAATGGTTTAGGGCCAAAATATATTTCCGATCTTCTGCTGTGTTATGAACCATCCAGACCTCTCAGGTCATCTGGATCAGGTCTGCTTAGTGTCCCCAGGGTCAGAACTAAACATGCAGAAGCAGCATTCAGTTTTTATGCACCAAATATCTGGAACAAGCTCCCAGAAACCTGCAGGACCGCTTCAACTCTGAGCTCTTTTAAAACAAAGCTTAAAACGTTCCTGTTTGCGGCTGCCTTTCATTAAACCAGATAATAATCTGATACTGCACTAGAGCTTTTACTCTTTTGTGTTTTACGCTATTTTAGTTTCTATCCTAGCTTTTATTTTTAGCTTGTTTTTATTTTCTAATCTTTAATGTTTTAATGTTTTAATGTTTTTATAACTGTTTTAATTATGTCTTAATGTTCTTTTGCACTTTGTCGAAATGTTCTTGATTGTTTCTGTAAAGCACTTTGAATTGCCCTGTTGTTGAAATGTGCTATACAAATAAAGCTGCCTTGCCTTGTTTACTGATCGCTTCCTACATACTGCTTCCTCTATTTCCTCTAGCTGTTTCATATTAAAAGCTTTCCACCAGAGAACCAGCAGGAGGCTTTTAATGTGAAGCAGCTATAGAAGAAATACAATGTGTTTGTCATCAAGTAAGCAGAGCTTTGTTAGCAGTGTTATTCTTCAATAATACTGTATTTGGTCTACACAACATGTTATGGATATATTAGGGGCTATTTTGCCAGAGTAGCAAGCTTGAGCTTGTCAACACGGCTTAAATGGTTTTGGTTGCTTGCGGCTCATTGCAAGTCAAAACACAGGATATATAATTCAAAATTACTTTACCTAATATCATATGTTATACTTAAAAGAACAGTAATCACATTTGTTTGTTTTCTTTCACTATGTGTGTAGATATGGCTGCTGCCAGCAATCTGCAATCTGAAGATCAGTTTCTGTGCTCCATCTGTCTGGATGTGTTCACTGATCCAGTCAGTACACCATGTGGACACAACTTCTGCAAAAACTGCATCAATGAACACTGGAATACTAGTGACCAGTTCCTGTGTCCGATGTGTAAAAAGGTTTTCAACACAAGACCTGAACTGCACGTCAACACCTTCATCTCTGAGATGGTTGTTCAGTTCAGACAGTCAGCTCAACAGAAAGCCAGCAGCAGCAGCTCAGAGCAACAAGTGTCCAAACCAGGAGAAGTTCCCTGTGACTTCTGCACAGGAACCAAACTGAAGGCCCTGAAGTCCTGCCTGGTGTGTCTGGCCTCCTACTGTGAGACTCACCTGGAGCCTCATCTGACAGCTTCACGTCTGAAAAAACATCAGCTGGTCGACCCTGTGGAGAACCTGGAAGACAGGATGTGTACGAAGCACGATAAACCTCTGGAGCTGTTCTGTAAGACCGACCAGACATCTGTCTGCATGCTCTGCCATGTTCTAGACCACAAGATGCATGATGTTGTTCCTCTGAAAGAAGAATATGAAGTAAAGAAGGCCCAGCTGGGGAAGACAGAGGCTGAAATCCAGCAGATGATCCAGAAGAGACGACTGAAGATTCAGGAGATCAAACACTCAGTTGACCTCAGTGAGGAAGATGCAGAGAGAGAGATAGCAGAAGGTGTTCAGGTCTTCACTGCTCTGAAGGAGTCTGTTGAGAGAGGTCAGGCCAATCTCATCAAGACGATCAAAGAGAAGCAGAAAACAACAGAAAAACAGGCCGAAGATTTCATCAAAGAGCTGGAACAGGAAATCTCTGAGCTGATGAAGAGAAGGACTGAAGTGGAGCAGCTCAAACGCTCTGAAGACCATCTCCATCTTCTCCAGAGTGTCCAGTCCCTGAAAGCTGCTCCACCCACCAAGGACTGGACAGAGGTCAGCGTCCGTCCATCATATGAGGGGACTGTGGTGAAAGCTGTGGCTCAGCTGGAGGAGACACTCAGTAAAGAGATGAAGAAGCTGCTTGCTGAAGCTGAGCTGAAGAGGGTCCAGCAGTATGCAGTAGATGTGACACTTGATCCTGATACAGCTTATTCCCGTCTCATCCTGTCTGATGACGGGAAACAAGTGAATCATAGTGATGTGAAGAAGAATCTCCCAGACAACCCAGACAGATTTTCTAATTATTTTTGTGTTTTAGGAAAGCAGAGTTTCTCTTCAGGCAGATCTTACTTTGAGGTTCAAGTTAAAGGAAAGACTGACTGGTCTTTAGGAGTGGCCAGAGAGTCGATCAACAGGAAGGGAGTCATCACACTGAGACCTCAGGATGGTAACTGGACTATATGGTTGAAAAATGGAAATGAGTACAAAGCTGCTACTAACCCTCGAGTCAGTCTCTCTCTGAAGTCTCGGCCTCAGAAGGTGGGGGTGTTTGTGGATTATGAGGAGGGTCTGGTCTCCTTTTATGACGTAGATGCTGCAGCTCTTATCTACTCCTTTACTGGCTGCTGCTTCACTGAGAAACTCTTCCCATACTTCTGTCCTGGTTTTAATTATGGTGGTAAAAACTCTGCTCCTCTGATCATCTCTCCTGTCAGAGTAAACTAATAACTTATCTTATTTCATGTATTGATTTTTTTTTCATTCAAGGGAACATGTACACATTAATGACAACACATTAGAGTTTACATCTTATTTTCTACATAGCCAACACATTGATTTGATGCATTCATGTCTTCAACCCTGCATCATGACCCTCGTTATGTGGAGAATATCTATTTAAAACCCTGTCAAACCTTGTTAGCTGAGTGGTTACAGCGTATACAATATTGTATAACAGCCATGTCCTGGGTTTGATTCTGGCCTTGGGACCTCTCCGCCCCCCCATTTTAACATGATTATATCTTATTTTAGCGTATAATTATTAAATATGAATGTTTATTAAATAAATGTTTATAATAAAGTGATTTTCAATCAATGTTTATGTAAATATTGGGGTAATTTGGCAGAAATTTCAAAGAAATTTCAAACAGGTTACTTGCTAATTATTACCTAATTACAATGAAATTTGCAGACCTGTAAAATGAAATGCTACCAAAACAAAATTAAGATAAGTAAGGCCTATTACATCCCTATAGTGTCTACAGAATACAGTATGTCATTTATTTATAGTGGGCATAAAAAGTTAACGGAGAAAGTTAATTAAGAGAATAAATGCTAATAGAATTTTCTATTTTGTGTGAAATGTGGTATAATTAATTACTGGTCACTTTTTATTTGTTTTGTGAATACTGGTAAGATGGCTATTGAGTCAAAGAAATCTGTATATATGTGATTGTTAAATAAAAACTGTCAATAAACTAGTTGTTGAACACAAAGCCTGAGTAAGCAGTGACTTGAGCACCAAACACTAAACAGAAAAGCCTGGTTTACACATAAGTTGTATTTCATGAGAAATACATTGTGTTTCCTGTAATCCACGTTTTTATCCTACAGTGATGGAGAGCATAATGATGAATAATAATGTCTTCAGAATATTTTCCACCTGGCATGTGTTAGTGCTTCACATGGCTGTTATTTATATGCCAGGTTTTATGTGAGAGTTTGTGGTATTGTACCTGTTTGTCTTCCTGTCGCAGAGCGCCAACTCAGTGCAGCTGGCGTTGGAACTGAACGCCACCAAACTGGAGGACGAGTGAAGAGGTCGGTGAAGAAGGAGAAGCAGAAGAATAAAACTGATTGAGGAGAGATGGTGGATCCAAACAAAGAGTAAAAAGTAAAGGACAGAAGAAGAAACTGAAGCCAAAATAGAATAAATAAATAAATAAATAGAATCCCAGACTAAATAAATAATAATAAAAAGTACACCATTTATAACTTCTTACCTGTTGTATCAGATTATATTGTCTGGTGTTCCCGTTATTGGTTTAAAATAAATACGTTCTTTAATTTTGTCAGAATTCGTTGTACAATGGTAGTTCTTTGCTGAATGCAAATCTAATTTTCCAATAAAACTTGTAAATCTGTATAGTTTCTGAATGCACATCATAAATCAAATTAAAACGGAGACACAGACAGTAGTGATGTGTTGGAGCTCTTTCACTGAGATTCATCTCCGTAAAACATACAAAGAATCACTTCCAGAGACAAATGGATCAGATCAGAACTGTGGTGAGTTCAGACTCTTCGTCCTTTCACTTCTAACATACAACTAAAACCACAAAGTGTAGTTTTTACATTTCTGTTTGTATACACATTAAACAATCTACACACAACATGTTAATAAGTGAGCTTTAGAGGTGTTGGCAGGTGTGTTTTTAAACTTCAGACAGAGCCAGGCTAGCAGTTTCCCCCTGCTTCCAGTGTTTATGCTAAGCTAGGCTAACCACATCCTGGCTGTAGCTTCATATTTAACATACAGATGTGAGTGTTATTGATCTTCTCGTCTAACACTCAGCAAGAAAGTGAAATAAACATATTTCCTAAAATTTTGAACTGTTCCATTAATGCTGTTTTCTTTGGGACACGAGTGTATCGCAAAGCATTGTGGGATTCCAGGCAAAGCAGGACTAACGACCGACAAAATCAATTTGAGTCGAAACGCAGTTATTTCTTTGAAGAGATGATAAAGAAAAAGTGACGGAGTAGTGAAACAGGAAGTTTAGTCTTGACCTGCTGTGGATGAATCTCTGTGGAGGAGAAGATCTTTACTGTAGTTTCTGGGACGTCTCTTTGGTCTCTAAAATTACAGGTACAGAAATGAAGAGCTGCTGGGCACAAAGTCACACAAACTGTTGTAGGAAGCTTATTTTAATAATGTTTGGTCACTAGATTGCGAGCGTTGACCCGTGCACAGCGACAAGCACGAAAGCTCAGGATGTTGACCTAATCAAATAAACTCACAAGACAACTTCATAGTTTGTTCACATTTTTTATTTTGTCTTTCCTAAAGAGGATCGTCCTCTTTAAAATGAACAAAAATCACTTTTTAAAAAGTGTTTAGTTGAGACTGAACAGAAAGACGACTGATAACATAAAACAATAAATACTTTGTGAAGCATCCGAGCAGAGAGAAGATTCCTGTTTGTGTCACTTTCTACCACTGATATCATAATAACCATGAAGATGGTTGTCAGACAGTGTAAACCTGGTACATGATGCTGTCAGGATGCGTGCTACACCACCCTGAGGGAAGGAACGGATTCATGTTAACACCCAGTCCAGTTAATGAGAACATACCTAATGATGGTGGAGCGGGGACGGGCTCTTGTAATTCTCTGGCCGTTATGATCCAGATACTCTTTATACCCCAAAACGGGTAATTTAAGTAAAAAAAACAAACACTACTGTCATGGATAAACCAGGAATAAAAAACTAATTCCCTTTAGGACGCCTTGATGGGAAGTGATGGACGTCGACCGGAGTGATGGAGGCCGAGGCGTTAGCAGGTCGTCATGGAAGGAGGGGTCCACATGAGGAAGAGGAGGGGGAAGGTGGCGGGTGTTTCCTCTCCATCCTCTCATTCTATATCGTCCTCGCTCAGACTCTGTGCACTCACAATACGCTGCAGGACAGAAAGCAGAGAACAAACTGGCTTGTTTTACCTTTTCTTGTTTTATTGATACTGTGTGATTTTAAACTTGTTGTTGTTTCTGTGTGGAGAACACGGCCTCGTTTCAGAAAGCAGGTTTAACAAACTCTAAGCCTGAACCTGAACTCTGAGTTGACTAATCCTGAGGAGGGAAACTCTTGAGTTTTCGCTTTCAGAACAGCTGATCAGAGTCAGTTCAATCAACTCTGAGTAGGTTGAACCTGAACATAAAAAGCCATCATCAATGGAGCTCTGATACTACGATTCACCATGGCAACAGGTCAATAAGAGGCAGAGCCTCCATTTGAATCCAGTTGATGTTGAGATATTAATCAGGGCTGTCAATCGATTAAAATATTTAATCGCAATGAATAGCAAATTAATCATACATTGTTTTATCTGTTCAAAATGTATCTTAAAGGGAGATTTGTCAATCATTTAATACTCTCATCAACATGGGAGTGGGAAAATATGCTGCTTTATGCAAATGTATGGATATATATTTTTTTGCATATCAATTAACAACACAAAACAATGACAGATATTGTCCAGAAACCCTCACAGGTACTGCATTTAGCATAATAAAAATATATGCTCAAATCATAACATGGCAAACTGCAGCCCAACAGGCAACACCAGCTGTCAGTGTGTCAGTGTGCTGACTTGACTATGACAAAACATACAAAAAGTTTATAAAATATGATTTTTTGTTCTAGATTATATTACCCAACACTTTATACAAGTACAAACTGAACGATTAGTTAATTAGTAGAGCAACAGAAAATTAATGGATTCATTATTTTGATGGTTTAAGTCATATTTCATGTAAAAACATTTCATGGTTTCAGCTTCACAGACTTGAAGATTTGCTGTTTTTCCTTTTAATAATGTTAAAGGTGCTATTGAAAACATTGATAACATTCAGCCACTAGATGTCACAGTTTCCCTCCTCCGTTCCATTGCTTTCACTTGAATTTAATGGTTGCCAGTTCGTTGCACAACCTGCATATTTTATGGTTGAATGGAATGACTCAGACAGACAGTCATGTCAAGTGATGAATGTTTCGTGGTAGAGTAAAAGTCATTTTGCAACATGTAGCTATAGGCCTACATTAGGTGTATGTTTGTGTGTGTGGCCCTCCGCTGCTGTAGTTTCAACTGGGCGAATCAACTGTTCTAGCGGCGGAGCATCGTAAAACACACTTCAGTCAAAGTCAACACAAACAAACAACTCTGGTTCAGTCGGCTACCCACAAACCGCTTACAGTGATCACGTCTGTCTGGGTCAAATTGATCATATAAGCAGATGATTATTTACATTCACTTTTTTCCCCTCATCAATCTACACTCAATATGTCATAATGACTGTGATTGTTTTAATTCCAGCTTCAAAATCCATGAGTGATGCAATGAGAAAAAACACTCTTCTTCTTTATCATGATATTTTTAACTCACAATGTTACATATTCCATGTCTGAAAAGGCCTATAGTTAAATTGTATGTATATAAATATTTTTATTTCCTGATGTTCTGATTTTCTTGTCGATGATACAGATTGTATTTGTTGTTTGATTTGATGTCAGTATGTTTCCTTGATATCAATGACCATGATGTAAAAAGGTCTTATTGTGTTATTGACATGTTACAGATATGTGTGACGTCTCTCTTGTGTCAAATAAACTAAACTCTTCTGGTTAAAGTAAATCTGAAGCACCTTAAAGTTTCAACATAATAAAGATAAGAAACACCTTTTAACATGCCTTACTCCTCCTACCTGTTAGGTATATCACCTTTGCTTCATATTAACCAGAGAGTACCTGATATTTCCCAATAACCGTGTAAATCAGAGGGAGGAAACAAAACCAACAGAGCTGCAGTGAGAGGCGGAGCAACACTAGAAAGACGAGAGCTTCAACGTCACACTGCAGAAATGAAGTAACGTTTGTCAGAGTGGCAGCCACGCAAGTCTCTGTTTCTCTCTAAAAGAAAATTCAAACTGAGTTCATCAGGTGTTTCTCAACAACACAGCAGAGTTTCTGCCAAACACTGGTGAGTACAGCTGATAATATTTACACTTTCAACAACCAGGATTAACACAAAACTTCAGCTGTACTCAGGCAGGAAGCTCCACTCTTTTCATTTCATACTGAACTATGCCTGTTTGTCTTCAGGTCCTCTAAACAGTAACCCACTTTAACAGCTTTAAACAGTCTCTCTGTGTCAGATCTAAGACTTAAGTAACTTTTAACTGAGTCTTGGTGGTTTGGAGTTTAGTTTCACTCCTACTTTCCTTCTATTATTACTGTTTACTGATGGCTTCCTACATACTGCTTCCTCTATTTCCTCTAGCTGTTTCATATTAAAAGCTTTCCACCAGAGAACCAGCAGGAGGCTTTTAATGTGAAGCAGCTATAGAGGAAATTCAATGTGTTTGTCATCAAGTAAGCAGAGCTTTGTTAGCAGTGTTATTCTTCAATACAAATTGGTCTACACAACATGTTATGGATATATTAGGTGCCATTTTGCCAGAGTAGCAAGCTTGAGCTTGTTAACACGGCTTAAATGGTTTTGGTTGCTCGTGGCTCATTGCAAGTCAAAACACAGGATATATAATTCAAAATGACTTTACCTAATATCATATGTTATACTTAAAAGAACAGTAATCACATTTATTTGTTTTCTTTCACTATGTGTGTAGACATGGCTGCTGCAAACTATCTGCGATCTGAAGATCAGTTTCTGTGCTCCATCTGTCTGGATGTGTTCACTGATCCAGTCTGCACATCATGTGGACACAACTTCTGCAAAAACTGCATCAATGAACACTGGAATACTAGTGACAGGTACCAGTGTCCCATGTGTAAAAAGGTTTTCAACACAAGACCTGAGCTGCACGTCAACACTTTCATCTCTGAGATGGTTGTTCAGTTCAGACAGTCAGCTCAACAGAAAACCAGCAGCAGCAGCAGCTCAGAGCAACAAGTGTCCAAACCAGGAGAAGTTCCCTGTGACTTCTGCACTGGAACCAAACTGAAGGCCCTGAAGTCCTGCCTGGTGTGTCTGGCCTCCTACTGTGAGACTCACCTGGAGCCTCATCTGACAATGTCAGGTCTGAAAAGACATCAGCTGATCGACCCTGTGGAGAACCTGGAAGACAGGATGTGTACGAAACACGATAAACCTCTGGAGCTGTTCTGTAAGACCGACCAGACATGTGTCTGCATGCTCTGCCTTGTTTTAGACCACAAGACACATGAGTTTGTTCCTCTGAAAGAAGAATATGAAGGAAAGAAGGCCGAGCTGGGGAAGACAGAGGCTGAAATCCAGCAGATGATCCAGAAGAGACGACTGAAGATTCAGGAGATCAAACACTCAGTCGACCTCAGTGAGGAAGATGCAGACAGAAAGATAGCAGAAGGTGTTCAGGTCTTCACTGCTCTGAAGGAGTCTGTTGAGAGAGGTCAGGCCAATCTCATCAATACGATCAAAGAGAAGCAGAAAACAACAGAAAAACAGGCCGAAGCTTTCATCAAAGAGCTGGAACAGGAAATCTCTGAGCTGATGAAGAGAAGGACTGAAGTGGAGCAGCTCTCACGCTTTGAAGACCAACTTCATCTTCTCCAGAGTGTCCAGTCCCTGAAAGCTGCTCCACCCACCAAGGACTGGACAGAGGTCAATGTACGTCCATCATATGAGGGGACTGTGGGGAGAGCTGTGGCTCAGCTGGAGGAGACACTCAGTAAAGATATAAACAAGCTATTTGAAGATGAGCTGAAGAGGGTCCAGCAGTATGCAGTGGATGTGACACTTGATCCTGATACAGCTCATCCTTCTCTCATCCTGTCTGATGATGGGAAACAAGTGAATGATAGTGATGTGGAGAAGAATCTCCCAGACAACCCAGAGAGATTTTCTGATTGTTTATGTGTTTTAGGAAAGCAGAGTTTTTCTTCAGGCAGATTTTACTTTGAGGTTCAAGTCAAAGGAAAGACTGACTGGGAATTAGGAGTGGCCAGAGAGTCGATCAACAGGAAGGGAGACAACTCACTGAGCCCTCAGAATGGTTACTGGACTATATGTTTGAGAAATGGAAATGAGTACAAAGCTGCTACTAGCCCACCAGTCAGTCTCTCTCTGAAGTCTCGGCCTCAGAAGGTGGGGGTGTTTGTGGATTATGAGGAGGGTCTGGTCTCCTTTTATGACGTAGATGCTGCAGCTCTTATCTACTACTTTACTGGCTGCTGCTTCACTGAGAAACTCCTCCCATACTTCAATCCTGGTCTTCATGATGATGGTAAAAACTCTACCCCTCTGATCATCTCTCCTGTCAGAGTAAACTAATAACTTATCTTATTTCATGTATTGATTTTTTTTTCATTCAAGGGAACATGTACACATTAATGACAACACATTAGAGTTTACATCTTATTTTCTACATAGCCAACAAATTGATTTGATGCATTCATGTCTTCAACCCTGCATCATGACCCTTGTTATGAGGAGAACATCTATTTAAAACCCTGTTAAACCTTGTTAGCCGAGTGGTTACAGCGTATACAATACTGTATGACCTCCATGTCCTGGGTTTGATTCTGGCCTTGGGACCTCTCCGCCCCCCATTTTAACATGATTAAATCCTATTTTAATGTATAATTATTAAATATAAATGTTTATAAAATAAATGTTTATAATAAAGTAATTCTCGATACATTTTGAGGTAAATATTGGGGTAATTTGGCAGTAATTCCAAAGAAATTTCAAATAGGTTACTTGCTAATTATTACCTAATTACCATGAAATTTGCAGACCTGTAAAATTAAATGCTACCAAAAAAATGTAAGGTAAGTAAGGCCTATTACATCCCTATAGTGTCTACAGAATACAGTATGTCATTTATTTATAGTTTGCATAAAAAGTTAATGGATAAAGTTAATTAAGAGAATAGATGCTAATAGAATTTTCTATTTTGTGTGAAATGTGGTATAATTAATTACTGGTCACTTTTTATTTGTTTTGTGAATACTGGTAAGATGGCTATTGAGTCAAAGAAATCTGTAAATATGTGATTGTTAAATAAAAACTGTAAATAAACTAGTTGTTGAACACAAAGCCTGAGTAAGCAGTGACTTGAGCACCAAACACTAAACAGAAAAGCCTGGTTTACACATAAATTGTATTTCATGAGAAATACATTGTGTTTCCTGTAATCCACGTTTTTTATCCTTCAGTGATGGAGAGCATAGTGATGAATAATAATGTCTTCAGAATATTTTCCACCTGTTATGTGTTAGTGCTTCACATGGCTGTTATTTATATACCAGGTTTTATGTGAGAGTTTGTGGTATTGTACCGGTTTGTCTTCCTGTCGCAGAGCGCCGACTCAATGCAGCTGGCGTTGGAACTGAACGCCACCAAACTGGAGGGCAGGTGAAGAGGTCGGTGAAGAAGGAGAAGCAGAAGAATAAAACTGACTGAGGAGAGATGGTGGATCCAAACAAAGAGTAAAAAGTAAAGGACAGAAGGAGAAACTGAATAATATAAAAAAACACCAATTATAACTTCTTACCTGTTGTATCAGATTATATTGTCCGGTGTTCCCGTTATTGTGTTAAAATAAATACGTTCTTTAATTTTGTCAGAATTCGTTGTACAATGGTAGTTCTTTGCTGAATGCAAATCTAATTTTACAGAAAAACTTGTAAATCTGTATAGTTTCTGAATGCACATCATAAATCAAATTAAAACGGAGACACAGACAGTAGTGATGTGTTGGAGCTCTTTCACTGAGATTCATCTCCGTAAAACAGAATCACTTCCAGAGACAAATGGATCAGATCAGAACTGTGGTGAGTTCAGACTCTTCGTCCTTTCACTTCTAACATACAACTAAAACCACAAAGTGTAGTTTTTACATTTCTGTTTGTATACACATTAAACAATCTACACACAATATGTTAATAAGTGAGCTTTAGAGGTGTTGGCAGGTGTGTTTTTAAACTTTAGACAGAGCCAGGCTAGCAGTTTCCCCCTGCTTCCAGTGTTTGTGCTAAGCTAGGCTAACCACATCCTGGCTGTAGCTTCATATTTAACATACAGACGTGAGTGTTATTGATCTTCTCGTCTAACACTCGGCAAGAAAGCGAATAAAACATATTTCCTAAAATGTTGAACTGTTCCATTAATGCTGTTTCCTTTGGGACACGAGTGTATCGCAAAGCATTGTGGGATTCCAGGCAAAGCAGGACTGACCAGCGACGAAAACATTTTGAGTCGAAACGCAGTTATTTCTTTGAAGAAATGATAAAGAAAAAGTGACGCAGTAGTGAAACAGGAAGTTTAGTCTTGACCTGCTGTGGATGAATCTCTGTGGAGGAGAAGATCTTTACTGTAGTTTCTGTGACGTCTCTTTGGTCTCTAAAATTACAGGTACAGAAATGAAGAGCTGCTGGGCACAAAGTCACACAAACTGTTGTAGGATGCTTATTTTAATAATGTTTGGTCACTAGATGGCGAGCGTTGACCCGTGCACAGCGACAAGCACGAAAGCTCATAATGTTGACCTAATCAAATAAACTCACAAGACAACTTCATAGTTTGTTCACATTTTTTATTTTGTCTTTCCTAAAGAGGATCGTCCTCTTTAAAATGAACAAAAATCACTTTTTAAAAAGTGTTTAGTTGAGACTGAACAGAAAGACGACTGATAACATAAAACAATAAATACTTTGTGAAGCATCCGAGCAGAGAGAAGATTCCTGTTTGTGTCACTTTCTACGACTGATATCATAATAACCATGAAGATGGTTGTCAGACAGTGTAAACCTGGTACATGATGCTGTCAGGATGCGTGCTACAACACCCTGAAGGAAGGAACGGATTCATGTTAACACCCAGTCCAGTTAATGAGAACATACCTAATGATGGTGGAGCGGGGACGGGCTCTTGTAATTCTCTGGTCGTTATGATCCAGATACTCTTTATACCCCAAAACGGGTAATTTAAGTAAAAAAAACAAACACTACTGTCATGGATAAACCAGGAATAAAAAACTAATTCCCTTTAGGACGCCTTGATGGGAAGTGATGGACGTCGGCGGAGTGATGGAGGCCGAGGCGTTAGCAGGTCGTCATGGAAGGAGGGGTCCACATGAGGAAGAGGAGGGGGAAGGTGGCGGGTGTTTCCTCTCGATCCTCTCATTCTATATCGTCCTCGCTCAGACTCTGTGCACTCACAATACGCTGCAGGACAGAAAGCAGAGAACAAACTGGCTTGTCTTACCTTTTCTTGTTTTATTGATATTGTGTGATTTTAAACTTGTTGTTGTTTCTGTGTGGAGAACACGGCCTCGTTTCAGACAGCAGGTTTAACAAACTCTAAACCTGAACTCTGAGTTGACTAATCCTGAGGAGGGAAACTCTGAGTTCTTGGTTTCAGAACAGCTGATCAGAGTCAGTTCAATCAACTCTGAGTAGATTGAACCTGAACATAAAAAGCCATCATCAATGGAGCTCTGATACTACGATTCACCATGGCAACAGGTCAATAAGAGGCAGAGCCTTCATTTTAATCCAGTGGATGTAGAGATATTAATCAGGGCTGTCAATCAATTAAAATATTTAATTGCAATGAATAGCAAATTAATCATACATTTTTTTTTCTGTTCAAAATGTATCTTAAAGGGAGATTTGTCAATCATTTAATACTCTTATCAACATGGGAGTGGGCAAATATGCTGCTTTATGCAAATGTATGTTTATATCTATTTTTGGATATCAATTAACAACACAAAACAATGACAGATATTGTCCAGAAACCCTCACAGGTACTGCATTTAGCATAACAAATATATGCTCAAATCATAACATGGCAAACTCAAACCCAACAGGCAACAACAGCTGTCAGTGTGTCAGTGTGCTGACTTGACTATGACAAAACATACAAAAAGTTTATAAAATATGATTTTTTGTTCTAGATTATATTACCCAACACTTTATACAAGTACAAACTGAACGATTATTTAATTAGTAGAGCAACAGAAAATTAATGGATTCATCATTTTGATGGTTTAAGTCACATTTCATGTAAAAACATTTCATGGTTTCAGCTTCACAGAGTTGAAGATTTGCTGTTTTTCCTTTTAATAATGTTAAAGGTGCTATTGAAAACATTGATAACATTCAGCCACTAGATGTCACACTTTCCCTCCTCCGTTCCATTGCTTTCACTTGAATTTAATGGTTGCCAGTTCGTTGCACAACCTGCATATTTTATGGTTGAATGGAATGACTCAGACAGACAGTCATGTCAAGTGATGAATGTTTCGTGGTAGAGTAAAAGTCATTTTGCAACATGTAGCTATAGGCCTACATTAGGTGTATGTTTGTGTGTGTGGCCCTCCGCTGCTGTAGTTTCAACTGGGCGAATCAACTGTTCTAGCGGCGGAGCATCGTAAAACACACTTCAGTCAAAGTCGACACAAACAAAATAAAACTCATCAAAACCGTCTTTGTTAGTCTTTCCAACAATCACCAACTCTGGTTCAGTCGGCTACCCACAAACCGCTTACAGTGATCACGTCTGTCTGGGTCAAATTAATCATATAAGCAGATGATTATTTACATTCATTTTCCCCCTCATCAATCTACACTCAATATGTCATAATGACAGTGAAAACAGGATTTTAGAAATTTGTGATTGTTTTAATTCCAGCTTCAAAATCCATGAGTGATGAAATGAGAAAAAACACTCTTCTTTATTATCATGATATTTTTAACTCACAATGTTACATATTCCATGTCTGAAAAGGCCTATAGTTAAATTGTATGTATATATATTTTTATTTCCTGATGTTTTGATTTTCTTGTTGATGATACAGATTGTATTTGTTGTTTGATTTGATGGCAGTATGTTGCCTTGATATCAATGACCATGATGGAAATAAGTCTTGTTGTGTTATTGACATGTTACAGATATGTGTGACGTCTCTCTTGTGTCAAATAAAATAAACTCTTCTGGTTAAAGTAAATCTGAGGCACCTTAAAGTTTCAACATAATAAAGATAAGAAACACATTTTAACATGCCTTACTCCTCCTACCTGTTAGGTATATCACCACCTTTGCTCGGCGGAGCAACACTAGAAAAACGAGAGCTTCAACGTCACACTGCAGAAACGAGAGGGAAGTTTGTCAGAGTGGCAGCCACGCAAGTCTCCGTTTCTCTCTAAAAGAATATTCAAACTGAGTTCATCAGGTGTTTCTCAACAACACAACAGAGTCTCTGCCAAACACTGGTGAGTACAGCTGATAATATTTACACTTTCAACAACCAGGATTAACACAAAACTTCAGCTCTACTCAGGCAGGAAGTTCCACTCTTTTAATTTCATACTGAACTATGACTGTTTGTCTTCAGGTCCTCTAAACAGTAACCCACTTTAACAGCTTTAAACAGTCTCTCTGTATCAGTTCTCAGGACTTTAGTAACTTTTAACTGAGTCTTGGTGGTTTGGAGTTTAGTTTCACTCCTACTTTCCTGCCATTATTACTGTTACTATTACTGTAGAATTTCCTTCAGCTGAACAAAGACAAAACTGAGGTCGTAGTTTTTGGAGCCCAAAAGGAAAGATTAAAGGTTAGTGCTCACCTACAATCTGTGATGTTAAAAAGCTCGGACCAAGCCAGAAACCTTGGTGTAGTGATGGACTCTGACCTGAGCTTTAACAGCCATATAAAGACAATTACAAAGACAGCCCTTCTATCACCTGAAGAATATAAGAAGAATTAGAGGACTGATGTCTCAGCAGGATTTGGAAAAACTAGTCCATGCATTTATCTTCAGCCGACTTGACTACTGTAACGGCGTCTTTACTGGTCTTCCTAAAAAATCAATCAAACAGCTGCAGCTGATTCAGAACGCTGCTGCTAGAGTCCTCACTAAGACCAAGAAAGTGGATCACATCAGTCCAGTTCTGAAGTCTCTACACTGGCTGCCTGTCTCTCAGAGAATTGATTTCAAAATACTGCTGCTGGTTTACAAAGCACTAAATGGTTTAGGGCCAAAATATATTTCCGATCTTCTGCTGTGTTATGAACCATCCAGACCTCTCAGATCATCTGGATCAGGTCTGCTTAGTGTCCCCAGAGTCAGAACTAAACATGCAGAAGCAGCATTCAGTTTTTATGCACCAAATATCTGGAACAAGCTCCCAGAAACCTGCAGGACCGCTTCAACTCTGAGCTCTTTTAAAACAAAGCTTAAAACGTTCCTGTTTGCTGCTGCCTTTTATTAAACCAGATAATGATCTGATACTGCACTAGAGCTTTTACTCTTTTGTGTTTTACGCTATTTTAGTTTCTATCCTAGCTTTTATTTTTAGCTTGTTTTTATTTTCTAATCTAATCGCAGCTAACCGTGGAGCGGGGTCACACCTGGAGTGAGGTCATACCTGGAGCGGGATCACACCAGGGAGCGAGGTTATACCTGGAGCATGGGTACACTTGGAGCAGGGTTTCACCTGGATCTTGGTGGTCTCCGGTATTGTGGCTGCATCTGCTGCCGCGTCGGTGCCTGCTTGACACCAACTGCTACCATCCCTAATTAACTACGTCTGTACGAGGGACTACCAATGCTAACGAGGGATTTCCAACACCTAATGACAATGTGGCAGCCTGGAGAATAACACTTCTCAATCACTGCCAAAGACATCAAGAGCTCCCAGCAAGCATGCTGATGCTGCAGGAACCAACGCACGGGCATCGATCGCAGGGACGTCCCACACCAATACACATGGACGTACTGAGGAGAGATGCTGGACAGTGCTGGCTTTCCGATAGTTGTATTATCACTCTTTCCATCCACCACTATTGGTTTTGTGTTATCAGCCCTACTTGTATTAGTTATTACAGCTGCTAGACTGCTATTGTGGCTGCTTCTATATCTCTCTCTCTCTATCTCTCTCTCTCTCTCACTCTATCTATCTATCCCCCCAGCCGGTCTCGGCAGATGGCCGCCCGCCCTGCGCCCGGTTCTGCTCCAGGTTTCTTCCCAGTAATCGGGGAGTTTTTCCTGGCCACAGTGCGCTTGGTGGATCCTGTTGGGTCTCAAAACTATGGTGTACGGTCATAGACCTGCTCTACATATAAAGCGTCTTGAGATAACTTCTGTTGTGATTTGACGCTATACAAAAATAAATTGATTTGATTTGAAATTGATTTGAATGTTTTAATGTTTTAATGTTTTTATAACTGTTTTAATTATGTCTTTATGTTCTTTTGCACTTTGTCGCAATGTTCTTGATTGTTTCTGTAAAGCACTTTGAATTGCCCTGTTGTTGAAATGTGCTATACAAATAAAGCTGCCTTGCCTTGTTTACTGATCGCTTCCTACATACTGCTTCCTCTATTTCCTCTAGCTGTTTCATATTAAAAGCTTTCCACCAGAGAACCAGCAGGAGGCTTTTAATGTGAAGCAGTTATAGAAGAAATAAAATGTGTTTGTCATCAAGTAAGCAGAGCTTTGTTAGCAGTGTTATTCTTCAATAATACTGTATTTGGTCTACACAACATGTTATGGATATATTAGAGGCTATTTTGCCAGAGTAGCAAGCTTGACCTTGTCAACACAGCTTAAATAGTTTTGGTTGCTCGTGGCTCATTGCAAGTCAAAACACAGGATATATAATTCAAAATTGCTTTACCTAATATCATATGTTATACTTAAAAGAACAGTAATCACATTTGTTTGTTTGCTTTCACTATGTGTGTAGATATGGCTGCTGCAAACTATCTGCGATCTGAAGATCAGTTCCTGTGCTCCATCTGTCTGGATGTGTTCACTGATCCAGTCAGTACACCATGTGGACACAACTTCTGCAAAAACTGCATCAATGAACACTGGAATACTAGTGACAGGTACCTGTGTCCGATGTGTAAAAAGGTTTTCAACACAAGACCTGAACTGCACGTCAACACTTTCATCTCTGAGATGGTTGTTCAGTTCAGACAGTCAGCTCAACAGAAAACCAGCAGCAGCTCAGAGCAACAAGTGTCCAAACCAGGAGAAGTTCCCTTTGACGTCTGCACTGGAACCAAACTGAAGGCCCTGAAGTCCTGCCTTGTGTGTCTGGCCTCCTACTGTGAGACTCACCTGGAGCCTCATCTGACAATGTCAGGCCTGAAAAGACATCAGCTGATCGACCCTGTTGAGAACCTGGAAGGCAGGATGTGTACGAAGCACGATAAACCTCTGGAGCTGTTCTGTAAGACCGACCAGACATGTGTTTGCATGCTCTGCCTTGTTCTAGACCACAAGATGCATGATGTTGTTCCTCTGAAAGATGAATATGAACGAAAGAAGGCCGAGCTGGGGAAGACAGAGGCTGAAATTCAGCAGATGATCCAGAAGAGACGACTGAAGATTCAGGAGATCAAACACTCAGTTGACCTCAGTGAGGAAGATGCAGACAGAGAGATAGCAGAAGGTGTTCAGGTCTTCAGTGCTCTGAAGGAGTCTGTTGAGAGAGGCCAGGCCAATCTCATCGACACGATCAAAGAGAAGCAGAAAACAACAGAAAAACAGGCCGAAGCTTTCATCAAAGAGCTGGAACAGGAAATCTCTGAGCTGACGAAGAGATGGACTGAAGTGGAGCAGCTCAAACGCTCTGAAGACCAACTCCATCTTCTCCAGAGTGTCCAGTCCCTGAAAGCTGCTCCACCCACCAAGGACTGGACAGAGGTCAGCGTCCGTCCATCATATGAGGGGACTGTGGTGAAAGCTGTGGCTCAGCTGGAGGAGACACTCAGTAAGGAGATGAAGAAGCTGGTCGCTGAGCCAGAGCTGAAGAGGATCCAGCAGTATGCCGTAGATGTGACACTTGATCCTGATACAGCTAATCCCCAACTCATCCTGTCTGATGATGGGAAACAAGTACGTCTTGGTAAGGTAAAGAAGAATCTCCCAGACAACCCAGAGAGATTTTCTGATTGTGCTTGTGTTTTAGGAAAGCAGAGTTTCTCTTCAGGCAGATTTTACTTTGAGGTTCAAGTTAAAGGAAAGACTGAATGGGACTTAGGAGTGGCCAGAGAGTCGATCAACAGGAAGGGAGACATCTCACTGAGACCTGAGGATGGTTACTGGACTATATGTTTGAGAAATGGAAATGAGTACAAAGCTTTTGATGGCCCTCCAGTCATTCTCTCTCTGAAGTCTCGGCCTCAGAAGGTGGGGGTGTTTGTGGATTATGAGGAGGGTCTGGTCTCCTTTTATGACGTAGGTGCTGCAGCTCTTATCTACTCCTTTACTGGCTGCTGCTTCACTGAGAAACTCCTCCCATACTTCAGTCCTGGTGTTAATGATGGTGGTAAAAACTCTACCCCTCTGATCATCTCTCCTGTCAGAGTAAATTAATAACTTATCTTATTTCATGTATTGATTTTTTTTTCATTCAAGGGAACATGTACACATTAATGACAACACGTCAGAGTTTACATCTTATTTTCTACATAGCCAAAACATTGATTTGATGCATTCATGTCTTCAATCCTGCATCATGACCCACGTTATGTGGAGAATATCTATTTAAAACCCTGTCAAACCTTGTTAGCCGAGTGGTTACAGCGTATACAATACTGTATAACAGCCATGTCCCGGGTTTGATTCCGGCCTTGGAACCTCTCCGCCCCCCCATTTTAACATGATTATATCCTATTTTATCATATAACTATTAAATATAAATGTTTATTAAATAAATGTTAATAATAGTCATTTTTGATACATTTTGAGGTAAATATTGGGGTAATTTGGCAGTAATTCCAAAGAAATGTAAAATAGGTTACTTGCTAATTATCACCTAATTACCATGAAATTTGCAGACCTGTAAAATGAAATGCTACCAAAACAAAGTTAAGGTAAGTAAGGCCTATTACATTCCTATAGTGTCTACAGAATACAGTATGTCATTTAATTATAGTGGGCATAAAAAGTTAATGGTGAAAGTTAATTAAGAGAATAGATGCTAATAGAATTTTCTATTTTGTGTGAAATGTGGTATAATTAATTACTGGTCACTTTTTATTTGTTTTGTGAATACTGGTAAGATGGCTATTGAGTCAAAGAAATCTGTAAATATGTGATTGTTAAATAAAAACTGTAAATAAACTAGTTGTTGAACACAAAGCCTGAGTAAGCAGTGACTTGAGCACCAAACACTAAACAGAAAAGACTGGTTTACACATAAGCTTTATTTCATGAGAAATACATTGCGTTTCCTGTAATCCACGTTTTTTATCCTACAGTGATGGAGAGCATAATGATGAATAATAATGTCTTCAGAATATTTTCCACCTGGCATGTGTTAGTGCTTCACATGTCTGTTATTTATATACCAGGTTTTATGTGAGAGTTTGTAAGAAAATAAAACTAACAAAATAAAACTCATCAAAACCGTCTTTGTTAGTCTTTCCAACAATCACCAACTCTGGTTCAGTCGGCTACCCACAAACCGCTTACAGTGATCACGTCTGTCTGGGTCAAATTGATTATATAAGCAGATGATTATTTACATTCATTTTTTCCCCTCATCAATCTACACTCAATATGTCATAATGACAGAGAAAACAGGATTTTAGAAATTTGTGATTGTTTTAATTCCAGCTTCAAAATCCATGAGTGATGCAATGAGAAAAAACACTCTTCTTAAAGTTTCAACATAATAAAGATAAGAAACACCTTTTAACATGCCTTACTCCTCCTACCTGTTAGGTATAGCACCACTTTTGCTCCATATTAACCAGAGAGAACCTGGTATTTCCCAATAACCGTGTAAATCAGAGGGAGGAAACAAAACCAACAGAGCTGCAGTGAGAGGCGGAGCAACACTAGAAAGACGAGAGCTTCAACGTCACACTGCAGAAATGAAGTAACGTTTGTCAGAGTGGCAGCCACGCAAGTCTCTGTTTCTCTCTAAAAGAAAATTCAAACTGAGTTCATCAGGTGTTTCTCAACAACACAGCAGAGTTTCTGCCAAACACTGGTGAGTACAGCTGATAATATTTACACTTTCAACAACCAGGATTAACACAAAACTTCAGCTCTACTCAGGCAGGAAGTTCCACTCTTTTCATTTCATACTGAACTATGACTGTTTGTCTGCAGGTCCTCTAAACAGTAGCCCACTTTAACAGCTTTAAACAGTCTCTCTGTGTCAGTTCTAAGGACTTAAGTAACTTTTAACTGAGTCTTGGTGGTTTGGAGTTTAGTTTCACTCCTACTTTCCTGCTATTATTACTGTTTACTGATCGCTTCCTACATACTGCTTCCTCTATTTCCTCTAGCTGTTTCATATTAAAAGCTTTCCAGCAGAGAACCAGCAGGAGGCTTTTAATGTGAAGCAGCTATAGAGGAAATACAATGTGTCTGTCATCAAGTAAGCAGAGCTTTGTTAGCAGTGTTATTCTTCAATAAAAATTGGTCTACACAACATGTTATGGATATATTAGGTGACATTTTGTCACAGTAGCAAGCTTGACCTTGTTAACATGGCTTAAATGGTTTTGGTTGCTCGCGGCTCATTGCAAGTCAAAACACAGGATATATAATTCAAAATTACTTTACCTAATATCATATGTTATACTTAAAAGAACAGTAATCACATTTGTTTGTTTTCTTTCACTATGTGTGTAGATATGGCTGCTGCAAACCATCTGCGATCTGAAGATCAGTTTCTGTGCTCCATCTGTCTTGATGTGTTCACTGATCCCGTCAGTACACCATGTGGACACAACTTCTGCAAAAACTGCATCAATGAACACTGGAATACTAGTGACAGGTGCCTGTGTCCAATGTGTAAAAAGGTTTTCAACACAAGACCTGAACTGCACATCAACACTTTCATCTCTGAGATGGTTGTTCAGTTCAGACAGTCAGCTCAACAGAAAACCAGCAGCAGCAGCTCAGAGCAACAAGTGTCCAAACCAGGAGAAGTTCCCTGTGACGTCTGCACTAGAACCAAACTGAAGGCCCTGAAGTCCTGCCTGGTGTGTCTGGCCTCCTACTGTGAGACTCACCTGGAGCCTCATCTGACAATGTCAGGCCTGAAAAGACATCAGCTGATCGACCCTGTGGAGAACCTGGAAGACAGAATGTGTGCAAAGCACGATAAACCTCTGGAGCTGTTCTGTAAGAACGACCAGACATGTGTCTGCATGCTCTGTCATGTTGTAGACCACAAGATGCATGATGTCGTTCCTCTGAAAGAAGAATATGAAGGAAAGAAGGCCAAGCTGGGGAAGACAGAGGCTGAAATCCAGCAGATGATCCAGAAGAGACGACTGAAGATTCAGGAGATCAAACACTCAGTCGACCTCAGTGAGGAAGATGCAGACAGAGAGATAGCAGAAGGTGTTCATGTCTTCACTGCTCTGAAGGAGTCTGTTGAGAGAGGCCAGGCCAATCTCATCGACACGATCAAAGAGAAGCAGAAAACAACAGAAAAACAGGCCGAAGATTTTATCAAAGAGCTGGAACGGGAAATCTCTGAGCTGACGAAGAGAAGGACTGAAGTGGAGCAGCTCTCACGCTCTGAAGACCAACTCCATCTTCTCCAGAGTGTCCAGTCCCTAAAAGCTGATCCACCCACCAAGGACTGGACAGAGGTCAGCGTCCATCCATCATGTGAGGGGACTGTGAGGAGAGCTGTGGCTCAGCTGGAGGAGACACTCAGTAAAGAGATGAAGAAGCTGGTCGCTGAGTCAGAGCTGAAGAGGGTCCAGCAGTATGCAGTAGATGTGACACTTGATCCCGATACAGCTCATCCTCAACTCATCCTGTCTGATGATGGGAAACAAGTGAATCATGGTGCTGTGTGGAAGAATCTCCCAAACAACCCAGAGAGATTTTCTAATGGTGTTTGTGTTTTAGGAAAGCAGAGTTTCTCTTCAGGCAGATTTTACTTTGAGGTTTCAAGTTAAAAGAAAGACTAAATGGTCTTTAGGAGTGGCCAGAGAGTCGATCAACAGGAAGGGAGACATCACACTGGGCCCTCAGAATGGTTACTGGACTATATGGTTGAGAAATGGAAAAAAGTATGAAGCTCTTGATGACCCTCCAGTCAGTCTCTCTCTGAAGTCTCGGCCTCAGAAGTTGGGGGTGTTTGTGGATTATGATGAGGGTCTGGTCTCCTTTTATGACGTAGGTGCTGCAGCTCTTATCTACTCCTTTACTGGCTGCTGCTTCACTGAGAAACTCCTCACATACTTCTGTCCTGGTCTTAATAAAGGTGGTAATAACTCTGCCCCTCTGATCATCTCTCCTGTTGGAGCAAATTAATAACTAATCTTATTTCATGTATTGATTTTTCTTTCATTCAAGGGAACATGTACACATTAATGGCAACACTTTAGAGTTTACATCGTATTTTCTATATAGCCAACACATTGACTTGATGCATTCATGTCTTCAACCCTGCATCATGACCCTCGTTATGTGGAGAATATCTATTTAAAACCCTGTTAAACCTTGTTAGCCGAGTGGTTACAGCGTATACAATATTGTTTAACAGCCATGTCCCGGGTTTGATTCCGGCCTTGGAACCTCTCCGCCCCCCATTTTAACATGATTATATCTTATTTTAGCGTATAATTATTAAATATAAATGTTTATTAAATAAATGTTTATAATAAAGTAATTTTCGATACATTTTGAGGTAAATATTGGGGTAATTTGGCAGTAATTCAAAAGAAATTTCAAATAGGTTACTTGCTAATTATTACCTAATTACCATGACATTTGCAGACCTGTTAAATGAAATGCTACCAAAAAAAGTTTAGGTAAGTAAGGCCTATTACATCCCTATAGTGTCTACAGAATACAGTATGTCATTTATTTATAGTGGGCATAAAAAGTTAACGGATAAAGTTAATTAAGAGAATAGATGCTAATAGAATTTTCTATTTTGTGTGAAATGTGGTATAATTAATTACTGGTCACTTTTTATTTGTTTTGTGAATACTGGTAAGATGGCTATTGAGTCAAAGAAATCTGTAAATATGTGATTGTTAAATAAAAACTGTAAATAAACTAGTTGTTGAACACAAAGCCTGAGTAAGCAGTGACTTGAGCACCAAACACTAAACAGAAAAGCCTGGTTTACACATAAGCTTTATTTCATGAGAAATACATTGTTTCCTGTAATCCACGTTTTTTATCCTACAGTGATGGAGAGCATAATGATGAATAACTAATTAATGTCTTCAGAATATTTTCCACCTGGCATGTGTTAGTGCTTCACATGGCTGTTATTTATATACCAGGTTTTATGTGAGAGTTTGTAAGAAAATAAAACTAACAAAATAAAACTCATCAAAACCGTCTTTGTTAGTCTTTCCAACAATCACCAACTCTGGTTCAGTCGGCTACCCACAAACCGCTTACAGTGATCACGTCTGTCTGGGTCAAATTGATCATATAAGCAGATGATTATTTACATTCACTTTTCCCCCTCATCAATCTACACTCAATATGTCATAATGACAGAGAAAACAGGATTTTAGAAATTTGTGATTGTTTTAATTCCAGCTTCAAAATCCATGAGTGATGCAATGAGAAAAAACACTCTTCTTATTTACTATCATGATATTCTTAACTCACAATGTTACATATTCCATGTCTGAAAAGGCCTATAGTTAAATTGTATGTATATACATTTTTATTTCCTTATGTTCTGATTTTCTTGTTGATGATACAGATTGTATTTGTTGTTTGATTTGATGTCAGTATGTTGCCTTGATATCAATGACCATGATGTAAATAAGTCTTATTGTGTTATTGACATGTTACAGATATGTGTGACGTCTCTCTTGTGTCAAATAAAATAAACTCTTCTGGTTAAAGTAAATCTGAGGCACCTTAAAGTTTCAACATAATAAAGATAAGAAACACCTTTTAACATGCCTTACTCCTCCTACCTGTTAGGTATATCACCATCTTTGCTCCATATTAACCAGAGAGAACCTGGTATATCCCAATAACCGTGTAAATCAGAGGGAGGAAACAAACCAACAGAGCTGCAGTGAGAGGCGGAGCAACACTAGAAAAACCAGAGGTTCAACGTCACACTGCAGAAACGAGAGTGAAGTTTGTCAGAGTGGCAGCCACGCAAGTCTCTGTTTCTCTCTAAAAGAAAATTCAAACTGAGTTCATCAAGTGTTTCTCACCAACACAGCAGAGTTTCTGCCAAACACTGGTGAGTACAGCTGATAATATTTACACTTTCAACAACCAGGATTAACACAAAACTTCAGCTCTACTCAGGCAGGAAGATCCACTCTTTTCATTTCATACTGAACTATGACTGTTTGTCTTTAGGTCCTCTAAACAGTAGCCCACTTTAACAGCTTTAAACAGTCTCTCTGTGTCAGTTCTAAGACTTAAGTAACTTTTAACTGAGTCTTGGTGGTTTGGAGTTTAGTTTCACTCTTACTTTCCTGCTATTATTACTGTTTACTGATCGCTTCCTACATACTGCTTCCTCTATTTCCTCTAGCTGTTTCACATTAAAAGCTTTCCACCAGAGAACCAGCAGGAGGCTTTTAATGTGAAGCAGCTATAGAGGAAATACAATGTGTTTGTCATCAAGTAAGCAGAGCTTTGTTAGCAGTGTTATTCTTCAATACAAATTGGTCTACACAACATGTTATGGATATATTAGGTGCCATTTTGCCAGAGTAGCAAGCTTGACCTTGTCAACACGGCTTAAATAGTTTTGGTTGCTTGCGGCTCATTGCAAGTCAAAAAACAGGATATATAATTCAAAATTACTTTACCTAATATCATATGGTATACTTAAAAGAACAGTAATCACATTTGCTTATTTTCTTTCACTATGTGTGTAGACATGACTGCTGCCAGCAATCTGCAATCTGGAGATCAGTTTCTGTGCTCCATCTGTCTGGATGTGTTCACTGATCCAGTCAGTATACCATGTGGACACAACTTCTGCAAAAACTGCATCACTGAACACTGGAATACTAGTGACAGGTGCCTGTGTCCCATATGTAAAGAGGCTTTTACCATAAGACCTGATTTGAGGGTCAACACCTTCATCTCTGAGATGGTTGTTCAGTTCAGACAGTCAGCTCAACAGAAAACCACCAGCAGCAGCTCAGAGCAACAAGTGTCCAAACCAGGAGAAGTTCCCTGTGACGTCTGCACTGGAACCAAACTGAAGGCCCTGAAGTCCTGCCTGGTGTGTCTGGCCTCCTACTGTGAGACTCACCTGGAGCCTCATCTGACAATGTCAGGCCTGAAAAGACATCAGCTGATCGACCCTGTGGAGAACCTGGAAGGCACGATGTGTACGAAGCACGATAAACCTCTGGAGCTGTTCTGTAAGACCGACCAGACATGTGTCTGCATGCTCTGCCATGTTCTAGACCACAAGATGCATGATGTTGTTCCTCTGAAAGAAGAATATGAAGGAAAGAAGGCCGAGCTGGGGAAGACAGAGGCTGAAATCCAGCAGATGATCCAGAAGAGACGACTGAAGATTCAGGAGATCAAACACTCAGTCGACCTCAGTGAGGAAGATGCAGACAGAGAGATAGCAGAAGGTGTTCAGGTCTTCACTGCTCTGAAGGAGTCTGTTGAGAGAGGCCAGGCCAATCTCATCGACACGATCAAAGAGAAGCAGAAAACAACAGAAAAACAGGCCGAAGCTTTCATCAAAGAGCTGGAACAGGAAATCTCTGAGCTGACGAAGAGAAGGACTGAAGTGGAGCAGCTCTCACGCTCTGAAGACCAACTCCATCTTCTCCAGAGTGTCCAGTCCCTGAAAGCTGCTCCACCCACCAAGGACTGGACAGAGGTCAGCGTCCGTCCATCATATGAGGGGACTGTGGGGAGAGCTGTGGCTCAGCTGGAGGAGACAGTCAGTAAAGAGATGAAGAAGCTGCTTGAAGATGAGCTGAAGAGGGTCCAGCAGTATGCAGTGGATGTGACTCTTGATCCTGATACAGCTCATCCTGAACTCATCCTGTCTGATGATGGGAAACAAGTGAATGATAGTGATGTGAGGAAGAATCTCCCAGACAACCCAGAGAGATTTTCTGGTGGTGCTTGTGTTTTAGGAAAGCAGAGTCTCTCTTCAGGCAGATCTTACTTTGAGGTTCAAGTTAAAGGAAAGACTGACTGGGACTTAGGAGTGGCCAGAGAGTCGATCAACAGGAAGGGAGTCATCACACTTAGCCCTCAGAATGGTTACTGGACTATATGGTTGAGAAATGGAAATGAGTACAAAGCTCTTGCTGGCCCTTCAGTCAGTCTCTCTCTGAAGTCTCAGCCTCAGAAGGTGGGGGTGTTTGTGGATTATGAGAAGGGTCTGGTCTCCTTTTATGACGTAGATGCTGCAGCTCTTATCTACTCCTTTACTGGCTGCTGCTTTACTGAGAAACTCTTCCCATACTTCAGTCCTTATGTTACTAAAGGTGGTAAAAACTCTGCCCCTCTGATCATCTCTCCTGTTGGAGTAAATTAATAACTTATCTTCTTTCATGTATTGATTTTTTTTTCATTCAAGGGAACAACCCTGCATCATGATCCTCGTTATGTGGAGAATATCTATTTAAAACCCTGTCAAATCTTGGTAGCCGAGTGGTTACAGTGTATAAAATACAGTATAACCGCCTTGTCCCGGTTTTGATTCTGGCCTTGGGACCTCTCTGCCCCCCCATTTTATCATGATTATATTCTATTTTAGCGTATAATTATTACATATGAATGTTTATTAAATACATGTTTATAATAAAGTAATTTTCAATTAATTTTTATGTAAATATTGGGGTAATTTGGCAGTAATTCCAAAGAAATTTCAAATAGGTTACTTGCTAATTATCACCTAATTACCATGAAATTTGCAGACCTGTAAAGTGAAGTGCTACCAAAACAAAGTTAAGGTAAGTAAGGCCTATTACATCCCTATAGTGTCTACAGAATACAGTATGTAATTTTTTTATAGTGGGCATAAATAGTTAATGGATAAAGTTAATTAAGAGAATAAATGCTAATATAATTTTCTATTTTGTGTGAAATGTGGTATAATTAATTACTGGTCACTTTTTATTTGTTTAGTGAATACTGGTAAGATGGCTATTGAGTCAAAGAAATCTGTAAATATGTGATTGTTAAATAAAACTGTAAATAAACTAGTTGTTGAACACAAAGCCTGAGTAAGCAGTGACTTGAGCACCAAACACTAAACAGAAAAGCCTGGTTTACACATAAGTTGCATTTCATGAGAAATACATTGTGTTTCCTGTAATCCACGTTTTTTATCCTACAGTGATGGAGAGCATAATGATGAATGTAAATAATGTCTTCAGAATATGTTCCACCTGGCATGTGTTAGTGCTTCACATGGCTGTTTTTATATACCAGGTTTTACGTGAGAGTTTGTGGTATTGTACCGGTTTGTCTTCCTATCACAGAGCACCGACTCAGACGTTGGAACTGGACGCCACCAAACTGGAGGGCGGGTGAAGAGGTCGGGTGAAGAAGGTGAAGCAGAAGAATAAAACTGACTGAGGAGAGATGGTGGATCCAAACATATAACTTCTTACCTGTTGTATCAGATTATATTGTCTGGTGTTCCCGTTATTGTGTTTAAATAAATACGTTCTTTAATTTTGTCAGAATTCGTTGTACAATGGTAGTTCTTCGCTGAATGCAAATCTAATTTTCCAGCAAAACTTGTAAATCTGTATGGTTTCTGAATGCACATCATAAATCAAATTAAAACAGAGACACAGACAGTAGTGATGTGTTGGAGCCCTTTCACTGAGATTCATCTCCGTAAAACAGAATCACTTCCAGAGACAAATGGATCAGATCAGAACTGTGGTGAGTTCAGACTCTTCGTCCTTTCACTTCTAACATACAACTAAAACCACAAAGTGTAGTTTTTACATTTCTGTTTGTATACACATTAAACAATCTACACACAATATGTTAATAAGTGAGCTTTAGAGGTGTTGGCAGGTGTGTTTTTAAACTTTAGACAGAGCCAGGCTAGCAGTTTCCCCCTGCTTCCAGTCTTTATGCTAAGCTAGGCTAACCACATCCTGACTGTAGCTTCATATTTAATATACAGACGTGAGTGTTATTGATCTTCTCGTCTAACACTCAGCAAGAAAGCGAAGAAAACATATTTCCTAAAATGTTGAAATGTTCCAATAATGCTGTTTTCTTTGGGACACGAGTGTATCGCAAAGCATTGTGGGATTTCAGGCAAAGCAGGACTGACCAGCGACGAAAACACGAAACGCAGTTATTTCTTTGAAGAAATGATAAAGAAAAAGTGACGCAGTAGTGAAACAGGAAGTTTAGTCTTGACCTGCTGTGGATGAATCTCTGTGGAGGAGAAGATTTTTACTGTAGTTTCTGGGACGTCTCTTTGGTCTCTAACATTACAGGTACAGAAATGAAGAGCTGCTGGGCACAAACTCACACAAACTGTTGTAGGATGCTTATTTTAATAATGTTTAGTCACTAGATTGCGAGCGTTGACCCGTGCACAGCGACAAGAACGAAAGCTCAGGATGTTGACCTAATCAAATAAACTCACAAGACAACTTCATAGTTTGTTCACATTTTTTATTTTGTCTTTCCTAAAGAGGATCGTCCTCTTTAAAATGAACAAAAATCCCTTTTTAAAAAGTGTTTAGTTGAGACTGAACAGAAAGACGACTGATAACATAAAACAATAAATACTTTGTGAAGCATCCGAGCAGAGAGAAGATTCCTGTTTGTGTCACTTTCTACGACTGATATCATAATAACCATGAAGATGGTTGTCAGACAGTGTAAACCTGGTACATGATGCTGTCAGGATGCGTGCTACACCACCCTGAGGGAAGGAACGGATTCATGTTAACACCCAGTCCAGTTAATGAGAACATACCTAATGATGGTGGAGCGGGGACGGGCTCTTGTAATTCTCTGGCCGTTATGATCCAGATACTCTTTATACCCCAAAACGGGTAATTTAAGTAAAAAAAACAAACACTACTGTCATGGATAAACCAGGAATAAAAAACTAATTCCCTTTAGGACGCCTTGATGGGAAGTGATGGACGTCGGCCGGAGTGATGGAGGCCGAGGCGTTAGCAGGTCGTCATGGAAGGAGGGGTCCACATGAGGAAGAGGAGGGGGAAGGTGGCGGGTGTTTCCTCTCGATCCTCTCATTCTATATCGTCCTCGCTCAGACTCTGTGCACTCACAATACGCTGCAGGACAGAAAGCAGAAAACAAACTGGCTTGTTTTACCTTTTCTTGTTTTATTGATACTGTATGATTTTAAACTTGTTGTTGTTTCTGTGTGGAGAACACGGCCTCGTTTCAGAAAGCAGGTTTAACAAACTCTGAGCCTGAACTCTGAGTTGACTAATCCTGAGGAGGGAAACTCTGAGTTTTCGGTTTCAGAACAGCTGATCAGAGTCAGTTCAATCAACTCTGAGTAGGTTGAACCTGAACATAAAAAAACGTCATCAATGGAGCTCTGATTCACCATGGCAACAGGTAAATAAGAGGTAGAGCCTCCATTTTAATCCATTGGATGTAGAGATATTAATCAGGGCTGTCAATCGAATAAAATATTTAATCGCAATTAATCACAACTTAATCATGAATTTTTTATCTGTACCTTAAAGGGAGATTTTTCAATCATTTAATACTCTTATCAACATGGGAGTGGGCCAATATGCTGCTTTATGCAAATGTCTGGATACATTTATTTTTCGATATCAATTAACAACACAAAACAATGACAGATATTGTCCAGAAACCCTCACAGGTACTGCATTTAGCATAAGAAATATATGCTCAAATCATAACATGGCAAACTCAAGCCCAACAGGCAACAACAGCTGTCAGTGTGTCAGTGTGCTGACTTGACGATGACAAAACATACAAAAAGTTAATAAAATATGATTTTTGTTCTAGATTATACTACCCAACACTTTATACAAGTACAAACTGAACGATTAGTTAATTAGTAGAGCAACAGAACATTAATGGATTCATTATTTTGATGGTTTAAGTCATATTTCATGTAAAAACATTTCATGGTTCCAGCTTCACAGATGTGAAGATTTGCTGTTTTTCCTTTTAATAATGTTAAAGGTGCTATTGAAAACATTGATAACATTCAGCCAATAGATGTCACACTTTCCCTCCTCCGTTCCATTGCTTTCACTTGAATTTAATGGTTGCCAGTTCGTTGCACAACCTGCATATTTTATGGTTGAATGGAATGACTCAGACAGACAGTCATGTGAAGTGATGAATGTTTCATGGTAGAGTAAAAGTCATTTTGCAACATGTAGCTATAGGCCTACATTAGGTGTATGTTTGTGTGTGTGGCCCTCCGCTGCTGTAGTTTCAACTGGGCGAATCAACTGTTCTAGTGGCGGAGCATCGTAAAACACACTTCAGTCAAAGTCGACACAAACAAAATAAAACTCATCAAAACCGCCTTTGTTAGTCTTTCCAACAATCACCAACTCTGGTTCAGTCGGCTACCCACAAACCGCTTACAGTGATCACGTCCGTCTGGGTCAAATTGATCATATAAGCAGATGATTATTTACATTCATTTTTTTTCCTTCATCAATCTACACTCAATATGTCATAATGACTGTGAAAACAGGATTTTAGAAAGTTGTGATTGTTTTAATTCTAGCTTCAAAATCATTGAGTGATGCAATGAGAAAAAACACTCTTCTTCTTTATTATCATGATATTTTTAACTCACGATGTTACATATTCCATGTCTGAAAAGGCCTATAGTTAAATTGTATGTATATATATACTGGAAAAACAAAGTTCGGAAACTTGTGTTTGGTGGATTATTTCTCCATTGTTTCAATGCTAATGGTCATTGTATTTTACATCGTTGGAAAGCCTGTTTATTTACCTTCGCTATGATGTCCAACTTGTAAGGATCATGCATTTGTGGGATGAGCAGCACAGATAATTATGTGGGTAGTGCCCAAGAACAATTTGCCAAAATGCTCTGTCAATGGTAAACAGTGTATTCTCATAAGGCTACCAGGAAGCCTGCAATGACTGCCCTTCAGCGTCAGGCCCGTTTGGGCTGGTGTCGACAACACAGAAAATGGAACCTGAACATGTGGGGGAATGTCATGTTCAGTGATGAGTCCAGGTTCTGTCTGAGAAAGTTGGATGGCAGGGTGAAAGTATGGAGACGACGTGGAGAACGCTATGCTGATTGTTGCACCGATGGAGTAACAGCTTTTGGTGGGGGCAGTGTCATGGTGTGAGGGGGCATCTCCCTCACTGGCAAAACAAGGCTTGTCATCATTGAAGGCCATCTCAATGCAGTGAGATATCAGGATGAGATTCTTCAGCCAGTGGTGATCCAATATCTCCACAATCTGGGACCTAACTTCATACTCCAAGATGACAACGCTCACACCCACAGAGCCAGGGTTATCACAGACTACCTCCACAATGTGGGAGTAGAGAGAATGGAACGGCCTGCCAAGAGTCCAGACCTCAACCCAATTCAACACTTGTGGGATCAGCTTGGGCGTACTGTATGTGTTAGAGTGACCAACACAACCACGCTGGCTGACCTGCAACGAATCCTGGTTGAAGAATGGAACGCCATCCCACAGCAACGTGTGACCAGGCTGGTTACCAGCGTGAGGAGGAGGTGCCAGGCTGTTGTGGCTGCGTATGGATCTTCCACCGCTACTGAGGCTCCTGACGGTGGATTCAATCAATCAATATGTCGTGTTTGTTCCTTGTTACTGATAGAGAGTTCAATCATCCAATCCACCAAACAACTCAAAACAAGAGTCAATACCAACAGGACAATACACTGTTTACCATTGACGGAGCATTTTGGCAAATTTTTCTTGGGCGCTCCCCACATAATCAACTGTGCTGCTCATCCCACAAATGCATGATCCTTACAAGTTGGGCATCATTGCGAAGGTAAATAAACAGGCTTTCCAACGATGTAAAATACAATGACCATTAGCATTGTAACAACAGAGAAATAATCGACCAAACACAAGTTTCCAAACTTTGTGTTTCCAGTTTATTTTTATTGCCTGATGTTCTGATTTTCTTGTTGATGATACATATTGTATTTGTTGTTTGATTTGATGACAGTATGTTTCCTTGATATCAATGACCATGATGTAAATAAGTCTTAATGTGTTATTGACATGTTACAGATATGTGTGACGTCTCTCTTGTGTCAAATAAACTAAACTCTTCTGGCTAAAGTAAATCTGAGGCACCTTAAAGTTTCAACATAATAAAGATAAGAAAAAACTTTTAACATGCCTTACTCCTCCTACCTGTTAGGTATATCACCACCTTTGCTCCATATTAACCAGAGAGAACCTGGTATTTCCCAATAACCGTGTAAATCAGAGGGAGGAAACAAACCAACAGAGCTGCAGTGAGAGGCGGAGCAACACTAGAAAGACGAGAGCTTCAACGTCACACTGCAGAAATTAGAGTGAAGTTTGTCAGAGTGGCAGCCACGTAAGTCTCTGTTTCTCTCTAAAAGAAAATTCAAACTGAGTTCATCAGGTGTTTCTCAACAACACAGCAGAGTTTCTGCCAAACACTGGTGAGTACAGCTGATAATATTTACACTTTCAACAACCAGGATTAACACAAAACTTCAGCTTTACTCAGGCAGGAAGTTCCACTCTTTTCATTTCATACTGAACTATGTCTGTTTGTCTTCAGGTCCTCTAAACAGTGAAAGAACTTTAACAGCTTTAAACAGTCTCTCTGTGTCAGTTCTCAGGACTTTAGTAACTTTTAACTGAGTCTTGGTGGTTTGGAGTTTAGTTTCACTCCTACTTTCCTGCTATTATTACTGTTTACTGATCGCTTCCTACATACTGCTTCCTCTATTTCCTCTAGCTGTTTCATATTAAAAGCTTTCCACCAGAGAACCAGCAGGAGGCTTTTAATGTGAAGCAGCTATAGAGGAAATACAATGTGTTTGTCATCAAGTAAGCAGAGCTTTGTTAGCAGTGTTATTCAATGCAAATTGGTCTACACAACATGTTATGGATATATTAGGTGCCATTTTGACAGAGTAGCAAGCTTGAGCTTGTTAACACGGCTTAAATGGTTTTGGTTGCTCGCGGCTCATTGCAAGTCAAAACACAGGATATATAATTCATAATTACTTTACCTAATATCATATGTTATACTTAAAGGAACAGTAATCACATTTGTTTCTTTTCTTTCACTATGTGTGTAGACATGGCTGCTGCCAGCAATCTGCAATCTGAAGATCAGTTTCTGTGCTCCATCTGTCTGGATGTGTTCACTGATCCAGTCAGTACACCATGTGGACACAACTTCTGCAAAAACTGCATCAATAAACACTGGAATACTAATGACCAGTACCTGTGTCCGATGTGTAAAAAGGTTTTCAACACAAGACCTGAACTGCACGTCAACACTTTCATCTCTGAGATGGTTGTTCAGTTCAGACAGTCAGCTCAACAGAAAACCAGCAGCAGCAGCTCAGAACAACAAGTGTCCAAACCAGGAGAAGTTCCTTGTGACGTCTGCACTGGAACCAAACTGAAGGCCCTGAAGTCCTGCCTGGTGTGTCTGGCCTCCTACTGTGAGACTCACCTGGAGCCTCATCTGACAATGTCAGGGCTGAAAAGACATCAGCTGATCGACCCTGTGGAGAACCTGGCAGGCAGGATGTGTGCAAAGCACGATAAACCTCTGGAGCTGTTCTGTAAGACCAACCAGACATGTGTCTGCATGCTCTGTCATGTTGTAGACCACAAGATGCATGATGTCGTTCCTCTGAAAGAAGAATATGAAGGAAAGAAGGCCAAGCTGGGGAAGACAGAGGGTGAAATCCAGCAGATGATCCAGAAGAGACGACTGAAGATTCAGGAGATCAAACACTCAGTTGACCTCAGTGAGGAAAATGCAGACAGAGAGATAGCAGAAGGTGTTCAGGTCTTCACTGCTCTGAAGGAGTCTGTTGAGAGAGGCCAGGCCAATCTCATCAACACGATCAAAGAGAAGCAGAAAACAACAGAAAAACAGGCCGAAGCTTTCATCAAAGAGCTGGAACAGGAAATCTCTGAGCTGACGAAGAGAAGGGCTGAAGTGGAGCAGCTCTCACGCTCTGAAGACCAACTCCATATTCTCCAGAGTGTCCAGTCCCTGAAAGCTGCTCCACCCACCAAGGACTGGACAGAGGTCAGTGTCCGTCCATCATATGAGGGGACTGTGGTGAAAGCTGTGGCTCAGCTGGAGGAGACACTCAGTAAAGAGATGAAGAAGCTAGTTAAAGCTGAGTTCAAGAGGGTCCAGCAGTATGCAGTAGATGTGACTCTTGATCCTCATACAGCTCATCCTAAACTCATCCTGTCTTACGATGGGAAACAAGTGAATCATGGTGATGTGAGGAAGAATCTCCCAGACAACCCAGAAAGATTTTCTGATTGTGTTTGTGTTTTAGGAAAGCAGAGTTTTTCTTCAGGCAGATTTCACTTTGAGGTTCAAGTTAAAGGAAAGACTGAATGGGACTTAGGAGTGGCCAGAGAGTCGATCAACAGGAAGGGAGACATCAGGCTGGGCCCTCAGAATGGTTACTGGGCTATATGGTTGAGAAATGGAAATGAGTACAAAGCTCTTGATGTCCCTCGAGTCAGTCTCTCTCTGAAGTCTCAGCCTCAGAAGGTGGGGGTGTTTGTGGATTATGAGGAGGGTCTGGTCTCCTTTTATGACGTAGATTCTGCAGCTCTTATCTACTCCTTTACTGGCTGCTGCTTCACTGAGAAACTCTTCCCGTACTTCAGTCCTGAACTTAATGATGGTGGTAAAAACTCTGCTCCTCTGATCATCTCTCCTGTTGGAGTAAATTAATAACTAATCTTATTTCATGTATTGATTTTTTTTTCATTCAAGGGAACATGTACACATTAATGACAACACGTTAGAGTTTACATCTTATCTTCTACATAGCCAACACATTGATTTGATGCATTCATGTCTTCAATCCTGCATCATGACCCTCGTTATGTGGAGAGTATATATTTAAAACCCTTTCAAACCTTGGTAGCCGAGTGGTTACAGCGTATACAATACTGTATAACATCCATGTCCTGGGTTTGATTCCGGCCTTGGTACCTCTCCGCCCCCCCATTTTTACACTGTCCTCAAATAAAGGTGAAAGTGCCCCAATAATCTTTTTTTTTTTTAAAAAGGGCAACACTTCGTTTTACAGGTCCGCAAATTTTATGGTAATTAGGTGATAATTAGCAAATAACCTATTTGAAATTTCTTTGGAAATACTGCCAAATTACCCCAATATTTAACCCAAAAATTATCAAAAATTACTTTATTATAAATATTATTTAATAATTGTATTCCGCTATTTCACAATAGCTGGTAATTTATTTAATACATTTCCAGGAAAAGAATACAAAGTTAATTGATTTGCTTTATTTCTATGTCTGCTGATAAATAGATAATAATTAGCAAATCATTTATTTCAAATTTCTTTAAAAACTCCCTGAATCATGACATTAGCTACCAGGTTACATTTGTGTAGACAATAAGTCACATGATGGTGAGATTTGTGCCTGATCAAAAGTGTCTTCTATTAGATTGGGTTCTCCACTTTTAATGAAGAGCAGCAAATAGCCGCTTCTCAAGCCTTAGGGCCCTATTTCAACCATTATATGCTAATTTAGCGTATAATTATTAAATATAAATGTTTATTAAATAAATGTTTATAATAAAGTCATTTTCGATACATTTTTATATAACAATAATTTCAAAGAAATTTCAAATAGGTTACATGCTAATTATTACCTAATTACCATGAAATTTGCAGACCTGTAAAATGAAATGCTACCAAAAAAAGTTAAGGTAAGTAAG
Source organism: Sebastes fasciatus (assembly GCF_043250625.1). Lineage (NCBI taxonomy): Eukaryota > Metazoa > Chordata > Actinopteri > Perciformes > Sebastidae > Sebastes > Sebastes fasciatus. Next base: position 25,684,833 of record NC_133797.1, read on the forward strand.
GCCTATTACATCCCTATAGTGTCTACAGAATACAGTATGTCATTTATTTATAGTGGGCATAAAAAGTGAATAGAGAAAGTTAATTAATAGAATAGATGCTAATAGAATTTTCTATTTTGTGTGAAATGTGGTATAATTAATTATTGGTCACTTTTTATTTGTTTTGTGAATACTGGTAAAATGGCTATTGAGTCAAAGAAATCTGTAAATATGTGATTATTAAATAAAAACTGTAAATAAACTAGTTTGTTGAACACAAAGCCTGAGTAAGCAGTGACTTGAGCACCAAACACTAAACAGAAAAGCCTGGTTTACACATAAGCTTTACTTCATGAGAAATACATTGTGTTTCCTGTAATCCACGTTTTTTATCCTACATTGATGGAGAGCATAATGATGAATGTAATTAATGTCTTCAGAATATTTTCCACCTGGCATGTGTTAGTGCTTCACATGTCTGTTATTTATATACCAGGTTTTATGTGAGAGTTTGTAAGAAAATAAAACTAACAAAATAAAACTCATCAAAACCGTCTTTATTAGTCTTTCCAACAATCACCAACTCTGGTTCAGTCGGCTACCCACAAACCGCTTACAGTGATCACGTCTGTCTGGGTCAAATTGATCATATAAGCAGATGATTATTTACATTCACTTTTTCTCCTCATCAATCTACACTCAATATGTCATAATGACTGTGATTGTTTTAATTCCAGCTTCAAAATCCATGAGTGATGCAATGAGAAAAAACACTCTTCTTTTTTATTATCATGATATTTTTAACTCACAATGTTACATATTCCATGTCTGAAAAGGCCTATAGTTAAATTGTATGTATATACATTTTTATTTCCTGATGTTCTGATTTTCTTGTTGATGATACAGATTGTATTTGTTGTTTGATTTGATGTCAGTATGTTGCCTTGATATCAATGACCATGATGTAAATAAGTCTTATTGTGTCATTGACATGTTACAGATATGTGTGACGTCTCTCTTGAGTCAAATAAAATAAACTCTTCTGGTTAAAGTAAATCTGAGGCACCTTAAAGTTTCAACATAATAAAGATAAGAAACACCTTTTAACATGCCTTACTCCTCCCACCTGTTAGGTATATCACCACCTTTGCTCCATATTAACCAGAGAGAACCTGGTATTTCCCAATAACCGTGTAAATCAGAGGGAGGAAACAAATCAACAGAGCTGCAGAGAGGCGGAGCAACACTAGAAAGACCAGGGCTTCAACGTCACACTCAAGAAATGAGAGTGAAGTTTGTCAGAGTGGCAGCCACGCAAGTCTCTGTTTCTCTCTAAAAGAAAATTCAAACTGAGTTCATCAGGTGTTTCTCATCAACACAGCAGAGTCTCTGCCAAACACTGGTGAGTACAGCTGATAATATTTACACTTTCAACAACCAGGATTAACACAAAACTTCAGCTCTACTCAGGCAGGAAGTTTCACTCTTTTCATTTCATACTGAACTATGGCTGTTTGTCTTCAGGTCCACTAAACAGTAGCCCACTTTAACAGCTTTAAACAGTCTCTCTGTGTCAGTTCTAAGACTTAAGTAACTTTTAACTGAGTCTTGGTGGTTTGGAGTTTAGTTTCACTCCTACTTTCCTGCTATTATTACTGTTTACTGATCGCTTCCTACATACTGCTTCCTCTATTTCCTCTAGCTGTTTCATATTAAAAGCTTCCCAGCAGACAACCAGCAGGAGGCTTTTAATGTGAAGCAGCTATAGAGGAAATACAATGTGTTTGTCATCAAGTAAGCAGAGCTTTGTTAGCAGTGTTATTCTTCAATAGAAATTGGTCTACACAACATGTTATGGATATATTAGGTGACATTTTGTCACAGTAGCAAGCTTGAGCTTGTCAACAGGGCTTAAATGGTTTTGGTTGCTCGCGGCTCATTTCAAGTCAAAACACAGGACATATAATTCAAAATTACTTTACCTAATATCATATGTTATACTTAAAAGAACAGTAATCACATTTGCTCATTTTCTTTCACTATTTGTGTAGATATGGCTGCTGCAAACTATCTGCGATCTGAAGATCAGTTTCTGTGCTCCATCTGTCTGGATGTGTTTACTGATCCAGTCACTATACCATGTGGACACAACTTCTGCAAAAACTGCATCAATGAACACTGGAATACTAGTGACAGGTGCCTGTGTCCAATGTGTAAAAAGGTTTTCAACACAAGACCTGAACTGCACGTCAACACTTTCATCTCTGAGATGGTTGTTCAGTTCAGACAGTCAGCTCAACAGAAAACCACCAGCAGCAGCTCAGAACAACAAGTGTCCAAACCAGGAGAAGTTCCCTGTGACGTCTGCACTGGAACCAAACTGAAGGCCCTGAAGTCCTGCCTGGTGTGTCTGGCCTCCTACTGTGAGACTCACCTGGAGCCTCATCTGACAATGTCAGGGCTGAAAAGACATCAGCTGATCGACCCTGTGGAGAACCTGGAAGGCAGGATGTGTGCAAAGCACGATAAACCTCTGGAGCTGTTCTGTAAGACCGACCAGACATGTGTCTGCATGCTCTGTCATGTTGTAGACCACAAGATGCATGATGTCGTTCCTCTGAAAGAAGAATATGAAGGAAAGAAGGCCAAGCTGGGGAAGATAGAGGGTGAAATCCAGCAGATGATCCAGAAGAGACGACTGAAGATTCAGGAGATCAAACACTCAGTTGACCTCAGTGAGGAAGATGCAGACAGAGAGATAGCAGAAGGTGTTCAGGTCTTCACTGCTCTGAAGGAGTCTGTTGAGAGAGGCCAGGCCAATCTCATCGACACGATCAAAGAGAAGCAGAAAACAACAGAAAAACAGGCCGAAGCTTTCATCAAAGAGCTGGAACAGGAAATCTCTGAGCTGTTGAAGAGAAGGGCTGAAGTGGAGCAGCTGAAACGCTCTGAAGACCAACTCCATCTTCTCCAGAGTGTCCAGTCCCTGAAAGCTGCTCCACCCACCAAGGACTGGACAGAGGTCAGCATCCGTCCATCAACATATGAGGGGACTGTGGTGAAAGCTGTGGCTCAGCTGGAGGAGACACTCAGTAAAGAGATGAAGAAGCTGCTTGAAGATGAGCTGAAGAGGGTCCAGCAGTATGCAGTGGATGTGACACTTGATCCTGATACAGCTCATCCTTCTCTCATCCTGTCTGATGATGGGAAACAAGTGAATGATAGTGATGTGGAGAAGAATCTCCCAGACAACCCAGAGAGATTTTCTGATTGTTTATGTGTTTTAGGAAAGCAGAGTTTCTCTTCAGGCAGATTTTACTTTGAGGTTCAAGTTAAAGGAAAGACTGATTGGAATTTAGGAGTGGCCAGAGAGTCGATCAACAGGAAGGGAGTTATCACACTGATCCCTCCGAATGGTTACTGGACTATATGGTTGGGAAATGGAAATGAGTATGAAGCTGATACTAGCCCTCCAGTCAGTCTCTCTCTGAAGTCTCAGCCTCAGAATGTGGGGGTGTTTGTGGATTATGAGGAGGGTCTGGTCTCCTTTTATGACGTAGATGCAACAGCTCTTATCTACTCCTTTACTGGCTGCTGCTTCACTGAGAAACTCTTCCCATACTTCAGTCCTGATCTTAATGATGGTGGTAAAAACTCTACCCCTCTGATCATCTCTCCTGTTGGAGTAAATTAATAACTTATCTTATTTCATGTATTGATTTTTTTTTCATTCAAGGGAACATGTACACATTAATGACAACACGTCAGAGTTTACATCTTATTTTCTACATAGCCAACACATTGATTTGATACATTCATGTCTTCAACCCTGCATCATGACCCTCGTTATGTGGAGAACATCTATTTAAAACCCTGTTAAACCTTGTTTGCCGAGTGGTTACAGCGTATACAATACTGTATAACCTCCATGTCCTGGGTTTGATTCTGGCCTTGAGACCTCTCCGCCCCCCATTTTAACATGATTAAATCCTATTTTAATGTATAATTATTAAATATAAATGTTTATAAAATAAATGTTTATAATAAAGTAATTTTCTATACATTTTGAGGTAAATATTGGGGTAATTTGGCAGTAATTCCAAAGAAATGTCAAATACGTTACTTGCTCATTATTACCTAATTACCATGAAATTTGCAGACCTGTAAAATGAAGTGGTACCAAAACAAAATTGAGATAAGTAAGGCCTATTACATCCCTATAGTGTCTACAGAATACAGTATGTCATTTATTTATAGTGGGCATAAAAAGTTAATGGAGAAAGTTAATTAAGAGAATAGATGCTAATATAATTTTCTATTTTGTGTGAAGTGTGGTATAATTAATTACTGGTCACTTTTTATTTGTTTTGTGAATACTGGTAAGATGGCTATTGAGTCAAAGAAATCTGTAAATATGTGATTGTTAAATAAAAACTTTCAATAAACTACTTGTTGAACACAAAGCCTGAGTAAGCAGTGACTTGAGCACCAAACACTAAACAGAAAAGACTGGTTTACACATAAGTTGTATTTCATGAGAAATACATTGTGTTTCCTGTAATCCACGTTTTTTATCCTACAGTGATGGAGAGCATAATGATGAATGTAAATAATGTCTTCAGAATATTTTCCACCTGGCATGTGTTAGTGCTTCACATGGCTGTTATTTATATACCAGGTTTTATGTGAGAGTTTGTGGTATTGTACCTGTTTGTCTTCCTGTCGCAGAGTGCCGACTCAGTGCAGCTGGCGTTGGAACTGAACGCCACCAAACTGGAGGGCGGGTGAAGAGGTCGGTGAAGAAGGAGAAGCAGAAGAATAAAACTGACTGAGGAGAGATGGTGGATCCAAACAAAGAGTAAAAAGTAAAGTACAGAAGAAGAAACTGACGCCAAAATAGAATAAATAAATAATATTAAAAAATACAC